>NC_056741.1:14586268-14631268 GCF_019279795.1 Protopterus annectens | reverse complement strand
GTTTGTCAGACTAATGGGGTGGTAGTTCCCGGGATCCAAGGTGGATCCCCCCTTGTGCAGTGGGACAACTGTAGCTGTGTGCCACTCAGTGGGCATGAAGCCTGAGGTGAGGCTATGATTAAACATGACTCTTAGGTGTGGTGCCAGTTCATTTTGTAGTTCATGTAGTACACAGCCCGGGATGTCATCTGGTCCCATGGATGCTGTATTCTTAGCTTTGGAGAGTGCGTTTTTTACCTGTGTGGCCGTTATTATCAGAATTTGGCAATCTTCCAGTATTGAGATGGGCCTTTTAGGGGGTGAGAGGGGGGTGAAGTTTGCACTGAATTGATCTGCCAGGATACTGGCAATATCCTTGGGATCAGTATATTTAATGCCATTCTGTTGTGGCTCAGAACAGATCTGAGTACTGCCATTTAGATTCTTGATATAGCTATAGAGCTCAAACATTTGAACTGACAAGGTTATAGAGAGCTAATATTTTTTCAACTTTAAACATTAACCTTGGGCACAACTTACATATTCCTTTAAGGGAAAAAATATGATTACAATTATTTTCTTACATATTTATTATTTTATTTGACTTTTCTTTACCAGGATAGTCTGTCTGTGTTACATAACCCATTTTCAGCAGAGGCCCAGTGAGAAAAGCTCCACATTTATAACTTGGTTACTTATACAAGCACACACAATATTTACAGTCTACAGAATAATAACTAATATATACAGAACAGTGAAATATTTACAGTTTACATTCATACACAGACTGATATAAGCTTTGTAGGGTAAACAGTATTTGCTTAGAGTGTGTTTGATTATCATGACACAGATTGGAGCTGTCAGCCATAATGTTAGCCTTTTGTAAATGAGTAGAATGATAGAGGCAAGAGTGTGTTTGTGTATCATAACACAGATTGTAGTGGGTTAATCAGAATATATCATGACATAAATTGTAGTGGGTTAATCAGAATATATCATGACATAAATTGTAGTGGGTTAATCAGAATATATCATGACATAAATTGTAGTGGGTTAATCAGAATATATCATGACATAAATTGTAGTGGGTTAATCAGAATATATCATGACATAAATTGTAGTGGGTTAATCAGGATATATCATGACATAAATTGTAGTGGGTTAATCAGGATATATCATGACATAAATTGTAGTGGGTTAATCAGAATATATCATGACATAAATTGTAGTGGGTTAATCAGGATATATAATGACATAAATTGTAGTGGGTTAATCAGAATATATCATGACATAAATTGTAGTGGGTTAATCAGACATAGATTGTAGTGGGTTAATCAGAATATATCATGACATAAATTGTAGTGGGTTGATCAGGATATATCATGACATAAATTGTAGTGGGTTAATCAGAATATATCATGACATAAATTGTAGTGGGTTAATCAGAATATATCATGACATAAATTGTAGTGGGTTAATCAGGATATATCATGACATAAATTGTGGGTTAATCAGAATATATTATGACATAAATTGTAGTGGGTTAATCAGAATATATCATGACATAAATTGTAGTGGGTTAATCAGACATAGATTGTAGTGGGTTAATCAGAATATATCATGACATAAATTGTAGTGGGTTAATCAGAATATTAGTCCTCTTGCAAAATGAGTAAAATGCTGGAGACAGAAGGTGCATAGTATCCATAACTTTACTGTGACAGTTAAACTCAAGTACACAATAAAACAAGAGGCCAACTAGCACACAAAACCCAAACTGGAAATGAAACAATGTAGTAAGGAAAAGCAATAGGACTAACACAACTGTGAGCATATATTTATTGAAACAACAAAACGGTTAAGCGCTTTCGCTTATTTAATGCTTCTTCAGATCTATAAATAAAAGGACATTTTTCATTTCTTATATAGTATATAATTAACAAACACCAATCAAATAAAAGCATCAGTAAAATTCAATAAAACAAGTTGTGCCCCTCAGGGCTGGCTTTAAACAAATACTAGTGTTTATTCCAGGGTGTTTATCAGCCTGAATTTTAAGCATCCACTGCAGCTCTGCTTTCTCCAAACGATTATTATGATTCCCCTCCCCTAATATTTACTTATAGGCTTTGTAAAACCTTAAAGAAAAATATATGTCCTTTATTCTCAACAGCATGTTTAGCTAGTACATTATTCATGTCCTTATTTTTACTATCAAACAAATGTTTTAAATTCTTTAGTTTTTCCTACATAAAAACAGGTACATGAGCTGCTAATTAAGCAATAACCCACGCCTGGGTGTGGGTAATGCTGGATTAACCCACGGTTGGTGTGGTTTGGTCACAAGGGCGAAGCCTGAGTGACCAAACAAAGACAACCATGGGTAAATCCAGCATTACCCACACCCAGGCGTGGGTTATTGCTATTATACAATGACATTATTTAAGAAAAAATACTTACTTTTCTTAAATAATGGCATTGTATAATGCTTCTGTGCTGTCCTTCCACAGCTCGTAGAGATCCTCTTCCTATTTCTAATTTAGTGGGCATGCGTATGGGACTTGCATCCCCATGCATACCCAGTACATCAGTGCTTCGGAAAGTAAGCAATGGAAAAAAGAAGATCGCTATTGCTCTGTTTTTCTTCCTTTTCCTTTTTTTTTAAATTAAAAAAAATAGTTTGGGGCAATTTAGGGGTAGGAGAACTACAGTCCCGACTCCACAGATACGAGAAAGACAGCTTGAAGAAAATACAAGGGGAATCAGGTATGTTAAATTAAATACACATACCTGATTTCCCTTGTATTTTCTTCAAACTGTATTTCTCGTATTTGTGGAGTCGAGAGTACAGCTTTATTTATTTATTTTTTAATAAAAAAATTAAAACTTGGACAATATACCAATGGAAAAAGACCCGGGCGGCCGGACCTTTTCCTTTGGTATATTGTTGGATTTACAATGGGCACACTGGCCAATCAGCATGCACATTTTGAAATATTAATGGGGGGGGGTCATTGTATAATAGCCAAATAAACAACATGTGAAGTGCAGCAATCTGCATAGCACTTAGGTTTAAAAATAAGATTAAAGCAGGGATGCTGAAAAACCTGTTCTTTAGAATTGATAGAGCAAGCTTTGCAAGCCCTGCAAGGAAAAGTACCCAGTGTCTTAATACTGAGAGGTCGTATTCGCACTTGGTCACAAAATAAATTCTTAAAGTTATTACAATTCCTAAAGCTAAACTTGGGCTTATGTTCTACCATCTCTGCCATTTTGTGGTCAATAGTCAGAAGCTGCCAGTTCTTACATATAATGGTACATATTAAATCCACGCCATTAGTGTACTTAGTAAAGAATCTTACACTATGTTTATTACTGGTAGCTCTGGAGCGATTGACTGTCGATCTATCAATCCTATCAGAATAAAAAGGTGTAAAATTCGTATGTCTTTTAATCAAGACATCACTTTTAAGATTTTCACATCTTTCCTATAATACTGTGTGGCTATGAATTGTTCACTAAGAGTTTTGATTGTATTTACACAATCTTCATCCTTAGTATAGAGCCTGGAGGCTCTGATAAATTAATCCCTTACAATGTTAGGAAAATATGCCTAGGGTGAATACTACCATAAGATAACAGACTGTCTTTCCAGCATTCCTTCTTATATAACTTAATGTTTATAACACCCTGAGGGGTCACAGTAAGCTGAATATCTAAAAAATCAATAGCCATTTGTGAGGCTTTCAAAGTAAATTGCAGAAAATCTGTGGTCTTTTCTAAATAAGTTACAAACTGATGTAATAGAATAATATCTCCACACAAATAAAAATGATATCCCAAAATGGCGGTGGAATCTAATATATTTTGTGTACATATTGTTATTAAAAACATATGTATCCTCTCAATCATACATAACCAAGTTAGGGTAGGAGTTAGCACATGGGATGCCCATTTAGTGAACAATTCATAGCCAGAGAGTATAATAGGAAAGGTGTGGAAAATCTTAAAAGTGATGTCTTGAATAAAAGACATACGAATTTTACACCTTTTTATTTTGATAGGATCGATAGATCGACAGGCAATCACTCCAGAGCTACCAGTAATAAACATAGTGTAAGATTCATTACTAAGTACACTAATGACATGGATTTAATATGTACCATCATATGTAAGAACTGGCAGCTTCTGACTAATGACCACAAAATGGCAGAGATGGTAGGACACAAGCCCAAGTTTAGCTTTAGGAATTGTAATAACTTTAAGAATTTATTTTGTGACCAAGAGTGAATACAACCTCCCAGTATTAAGACACTGGGTACTTTTCCTTGCCGGGCTTGCAAAGCTTGCTCTGTCATTTCTAAAAAAACAGGCTTTTCAGCATCCCTGCTTTAATTTTATTTTTAAACTGAAGTGCTATGCAGATTGTTGCACTAGACATGTTGCTTGTTTAGCTACTTGCAGCTCATGTACCCATTTTTATGTAGGAAAAACAGTTAGAAAGTTTAAAGAAATAATTTTAAGATATTTGCTTGATATTAAAATTAAGGACAAGACAAATGCACTAGCTAAGCATGTTGTTGAGAATAAAGGGCATAAACATTTCTTTAAAGTTTTACAAAGCCTACAAGTAAATATTAGAGGAGGGGATCTTAATAATAATTTGGAGAAAGCAGAGGTGCAGTGGATACTTAAGACTGCAGGCTGATAAACACCCTGGATTAAACACTAGTATTTGTTTAAAGCCAGCCCTGAAGGGGCGCAAACTGAATTAATAGTTTTATTGAATTTTACTGATGCTTTTATTTGATTAGTGTTTGTTAATTGTATACTATATAAGAACTGAAAAATATGCTTTCATTTATGGATCTGAAGAAGTGTTAAATATGTGACAGTGCTTATCCGTTTTGTTGTTTTAATAAATATATGCTCACAGTTGTGTTATCCCTATTGTTTTTTTTGTTTACTGTGATAGTTGGTAGATTAGTTTAGGAGGAAGAGTTTATTAACGAGGGAAAGAAGTGGATTAGCCTGGAGTACGGCATGTGCATAACCATTATTTGTTTAGGTGTTCTTTGAGGGAGGCTTTAAAAAGAGGTAGGCTAAGAGTTAGGCTAATGTTAAATGGGAAAAGGGTCCATAACTTGGCGATAGACTATGAGTATAGTAATTTCCCTTGGTTTCTGGAAGGTTTATAGCTTTTGAGAAGGTTTGTGTCTTCAGATCAGAGTGGTCTGTTTGGTTTGCAATGTTGGAGTAGGTTAAATACAGCAGGACAGGCAGTGGGCCTATAGAATAGGTTGTGAATTGTAGATAGGTGTGTATATGTAAGCTGGTTTGATAGTTCGAGCCAATTTAGTTCCTTTAGTAGTATACAATGATGAGCAAGATAGGTGAAGTTTGTTACAAACTTTGCTACTTTGTTGTAGCATTTTTCCATTTTAGTCCTGGTGGAGTTTTGAAGATTGGTGAGTATACAAGAACCATAGAATAGGCAGGGGAGCAGGAAGGTTTTTGATCATATGATTTTTGTTCAGACCACCAATGGTTGGGAATGTACAGTTGTGCAAGTTGCATTTACCACAACAGTAGATGTTCAAATTCCTCACTGCTGCAGTAGCCTTTTATTACTAAAGCTTATCAGGAGGAGGAAGGACGTGCATCCAGGAGCCCCTGGAGAATGGGCCTATCATAAACAGCCCTGGACACAGAAAAGGAATCCAATTTGTAATGTTTCATAAAAGTATGTACAGAGGTTCATGTAGTTGCCTCTAGAATGCTTCTAGAGTTCACCAGTTTCCTATATGCCATTAAAGAAAATGATGCTCTATTCAGGCATTAATTCTGCCAAGAAATGTTTTACCATAATGAATCTGACATTTGTTAACTGGGTTGGTCCAATTGAGATGAAGCCCATTTTCAGTGGAGACCCAGGGAGGAAAGCTCCAAACACTATACAATTTTATGAAAATAAGCAAAGTAAAATAAACAAAGATACAAGAATCAAACAACAGCAATATATAACAGTTTACAAATTTGAGAAATCCAAAACAAATTATGAACATTACTATGGCAAATACAATAGACCAACAGATTTGAAATAACTTTTAAAAGAAAAGATAGTACGGAACATCCAATTGGAATTGTTTGAAATGACACAGGCTGTCCAAACAATAGCAATATATAACAGTTTACAAATTTGAGAACTGCAAAACAAATTATAAACATTACAATGGTAAATAAGATAGACCAACACATGAAATAATTTTAAAAGAAAAGATATAGTAAGAAACAACCAACTGGAATTATCTGAAATGACACAGGTTGTTTTTTTCCAGTCCCTTACCAGGAATTCAATAGCTGTATAGCTAAAAGACTTAGTACATATATATAGGGGATATTTTTATAACAGATAACCCTATAAGCATGAAAAAGCAAGAGGGTTAACCCACCATGAATAATTGCAACCCAGATACTCTTCTGCAGACATCAGAACAATAAACCAGTTAGTCTACCAAAAAGATGAACCCAAAGTAGTCAGAACAGCTGGTTCAAATGTAGACAGATATAATTTTCACAGCAAAAAATAAAGATTCCAATTAAGTGCCACCTGAATAACAGGTGAGCTTCTGTATCAATGGAAACCCCTTTTTGTAGACCAGTTCAAGCTATGTCTGAAATGAAGAGGAGGATCCATGGGCAGACAAGCTAAAGGGAGGTGCCAACTAGAAAATTTCCTCAACTGATTAACAAAAGATTTCCTAGTAAAAGGATTGTTTGCCTCCTTTAGTACCTGCTGCACATCCTCATGAAAAACACTGCCTAAAAGGTATTAGAACTGAATCATCCAGGCAGCCAGTTGCAAGTTGTTTCAGATTGGGGTATTTCAAACACCTCCTGTCTTGGGCAAGTAGATCTAATCTGTGAAGACGCTTGTGTTAATTGCCCCTAGCTGATTCTATAAGAAGAGAGAACCAATTTTCCTGGCCAGAAGGAGGTCATCGCAATAATTTTGGAGAACCCTTTTGAATCTTTAGAATGACCCTAGATATCAGTGGAAAGGGTGGAAAATACAGGAACATTCTCAAGTACAGGAATGAAAGTGTACTTGCAAGGACTCCTGGTGCAGAATTTACATAGTAATATGTTTTGAAAGGAGGTGAACAAATCTATTTGAGGTGCTTCCCACAAATGAATCCATTCTCAGAATACCCCTCATTCAATTTCCTTCAAGAGGTTCTGTCCTGGTCCTGGTTAGCGTACCTGCTACTATATTTTGCTCTGACAGAATGTAAGATGCTTAGAGGATTACACAATGCTATAGACCGTACACCCAAGCCATCATAACTAGCCTGTACAGGGGCTAAGACTTGCCCCCCCCCCATTCATAGGTTCATAGATTAATACTAGGCTAATTGCCCTTGTGAGCCATTTCAAGCCCAGCTAATTACTCCATGTGAGAATTAAACCCTGTACGTTGAATCTGTAAGGTAAACACCTTAACCACTATGCCAACCTCCCTCCCTGTTTATGTACCACATTACTGTGGTATTTTCTTGTAATCACTTGTAATGGTCCCAGGGACTAAAACTCATGAAGATATTTTATAGCATGGATCACACTTAACATCTTTTTGACATTTATGTGCTTTGGTCTGTCTGAATTGTCCCAAAGGCCTTAGACTTCCACCCCAAAGTAACTGCTCTCCAGTCAAAAACTGAGGCCTCTTACTGCCTCCATCAATGCAGATCTCTCTTCATAAAGCCCAAAAATGGAATCTGAAAATCTTAGAGGATGAGAATGTTGGGGGTCATGTTTTATTTTTTTCTTTTTCTTTTCTTTTCTTTTTAATGCACAGACTTTTTTCATTTATACCCTGGAAAGAGGAATCATGATAACCAACTGTGAACAGTAGAATCTTGAGATATTTTCTGGTTGAAGTCAAAGATTGACTAGAGAAGAAAATGAAAGTTTCCAGCTATACGTTTACCTTTTCCATGGCTACGAATCCCTTTGAAGTGACAAATCAAGAAGGCAGTCTAAAAGCATAGTCCTATGTGAAGGAGCCAAGGAGGATTTCTGAACATTTATCTGGAAGGCCATATTGTTAAAGAGTGAAGAAACCCATGTGAAGGACTTCTGACATCTGGCAAAAGACTCTGCAAAGATCAGTAAATCATCTAAATAAAGAAAAGTGTGATGATAAGCATCTTTTAGATAGTACAGTTGTGCAAAATGTTACCATAACAGTAGATGTCATTCTTTTTGTTGATGCAGTATTCTTCACCATAGGGATCTCCTACCAGCCCAAATGCCTGGCCAGTTTACCAAAGCCTTTAGATCTTGTTTGTGCCATATGTCACACATATGCTCCCCATTCAGGATGTAGGGCATAAAGATGATGCACAAATGTAGTTACCCAGAAGTGAATTGCCCTGGAAGAAAACAGACTCCATAGAACAAAGGAGGCTATGCACATCCTGGAGAAAATGCAGATGAAAAAATTAGACCCTGGGCAAGGAGGGAAACCAAACAAACCCAAAAGAAAAAACAGGGGGAGGAAGAAGGGAGTGGATAGTGCAAAAGCAAAGAGAAGGGCATCTACTGTTATGGTAACATTTTACACAACTGTACTATGTCCCTCTATATTAATGTTGTAGTATTCTTCACCTTAGGGAGAGTACAAAATCTCAAGAAACAAAAAGGGAGTGGGAAGGCTGAGAAGAGCCCTCAATTAACCCATGCAGAATGGGTCAAGCAAAACCTGCTCTGGCCCAAGAAACCATATCCAGTTTATAGTGGTCAGTAAAGGTATGCACTGAAGACCAAGTAGCAGCTTCAGGGATGGAATTGGTGTTCAACCCCTTGAAGAAAGTACCAGAAGAGACAACACTCCTACTGGAGTGAGCTCTGCCTGAAGTAGACAAACACTTGCCATGAAAAGAACAACAAAAAGAAATGGTCTTAGAAATCTAGGAGGAGATGGTTTGTTTAACAAGCAGCCAAACTCAATGTCCTAGAATGAAATGAAACAAAAAGTTGGCCAGACCTACGAATGACCTTAGTTTTATCCAAATAATACCTGAGCTGTCTATGCAAATCCAAGGTATGAAGGACACTTTCACTAGCAGATTGAGGAGTGGGAAAAAAGGAAGAGAGTTGTACTGCCTGATTCAGAGACAACTCATTAACAACACTGGACATAAAAGATGGATTAGTACAAAGGGACACCCTCCCTGTGAAAAACTAAAAAGGAGGGATACCCATAAGGTCCTGAAGCTCAGAAGCCCTCCAAGCAGAAGAAAGAGCAAGCAGTAAGACAGTCTTCCAGGCACAAAGTCACAGGGAAGCTGAACCTGCGGGCTCAAAAGCAAACACAATTAAGCTCCCAAGGTGGACGAATAGGCTTCCTTGAAGGTGGGGGGGGGGGGGTAAGATGCAGGGAGACTTTAAGAAACTATTTGACTTCAAATCAAAAAGCCAAAGGAGAATTCAAGGGCAGAAAGGCAGAAATAGTTGACAGATGGGCCTTTACAGAAGAATAGGCCAAGCCATACTGAAGCATCTCACACAAACAGGAGAAAACCAGAGGGACTCCCACTGAAAATGAGCCTGGTTACAAGCATGGCACAAGACAGAAAATCTCTAGCCATTTGGACAAATAAGACTTTCTGGTTGCAGGTTTTCTTGCCTCCTTCAGAAAAGTGGTGCATAAAAAGGATCAAAATCCTATCACCCACAGTGTCAGTTGAAGAGTGGTCAAGTGAGGATGGATGAGTGACCGCTTGTCCTGTGTGAGGAGGTCCAACAGTGAGGCAACTTGTGGTGACTGCCTCTGTCCAGATGTATTAAGAGGGGGAACTAGTGTTGCCTTGGCCAAAAGGGAGTCACTAGCAAGATTTTTGGGGAGTCTAGCTGAATCTTCTGCAGGACTCTTGGAAGTAGGGGAAGGAGAGGAAGGGTATAGAGAAACATTCCTTTCCAAGGAAAAGAAAGGGTGCCTGTCTTCTGTGACATATAGTAAGGCACTCTGAAACAGAAAAGAGAGAGCTGTCTGTTCAGAAGAGAGGCACAAAGATCTACCTGATGAATACTCCACTGATGGACTATGTCAACAAACACATCTCTGTGAAGCATCCATTCATGAGTCTGATTTTTGGCCATGCTGATAGAGACTGCCACTTGATTGTGCTCTGAAGGAATATATACTGCCTGATGAATTAACTGTTAAGTGAGAGCCAGATCCCAGGACTGAATAGCCAGCCTGCAGAGAAGGTAAGACTTTGTGCCCCCTGCTTGTTGACTTACCTCATCACTGTGGCATTGTCCAGGTAAACCTTCAGAGGGCCTGGAAAGAGCATGGGATGAAAGGCCTGAAGGACCAGAATCTGGGCTCGCATCTCTTTGATGTTGATATGGTCTAACTTCTGATGAGGGGTCAGAGACCTTGAACTTTCAGGTGACCACAGGAAGGCCCGTCCATGTCTGAAGGGTTGGTGGACAGTTCTTGAGAAGGAACCAGAGGCTGAAAGGGCAGGCCTGGGTTGAAGGTAAGTTGCTGAATCCACCACTTGAAGTCCCACTTTAGAGAAGGAAGGAGAGGCTCACTGAAATCCAGAAGGTGGCAATGCTAAAGCTAAACTTACTTGAGGTACCACTGAAGCTTCCGCATGTGCAGTCTGACAAGAGGAAGCATTGGCATAGAAGAGGCCATGAATCCCAGGGCTCGAAGAAACTCTCTGACAGGAATAGCAGGCAGAGGAAGAAGAGACTGAAAGAAAGTTGTCAAGGAGAGAACATTTGGAGGTGGAAGAGAGACCAACATTGGCACTGTCTGAATCCTGCAACCAAGATACACATGATCCTGAGAAGGAGTCAGGACAGACTTCTGAAAGTTGATAGTGAACCCCAGACTTTGGAGGAGAGATATGTTGAACTCCAGATCCTGTAACAGAAAACTAGGAGAAGGAGCCTGAAGCAACAGGTCATCTAATAAAGAAAAATCTGAATGACTTGGAGCCAGCAGAAGGCAATCACAGGAGCTAGGCATTTTGTGAATACCCGTGGGGCAGTAGAGAGGCCAAAGCAGAGAACTGAAAATGAGAGGAAGAAATATTTCCTGAAAAAAGGGTGAATAGGAATATGAAGGTAAGCATCCTTCAGATCCAAGGACACCAGTAAAGCCTGGGTAGTACAAGAGGAAACAGGATTTGAAGAGTAAGCATCTGAAAAGAAAGAACCTTGAGAAAAGTATTGAGCAAAGATCTCTAGAATAGGTCTCTAACTGCCCTCCTTTCAAGAGACCAGGAACATCCTGGAGTAAAATCCCTTTCCTACTTGTGAAGGAGGGACAGGTTAAATATTTCTCTGGTCCACCAGGGACCCAAGGACCTCTGCGAAATGAGGAAGTTGTTCCAGAGGTGGTTGGGGAATCCCAGAAAAGGGAGAGAGATTTCCACACCATGAAGTAACCTTGAGACATGATCGATAGAATGCAAGAATCCAAGGAGTTGAGATACCAGTGCAAGATATCAATGAAAAGCATACTTGTCAGATAAAGGAGGCTTCTGAGTGACAAGAGCCTGAGAAGGTTTAGCAGGAGGAGCTCTCCTACCATCCTTCCTGCCTTTAGTGGCCTGATGAGGCTGACTGCAAACAAAAGCAGACCCAGCAGGGTAGTTCCTCTTGAACTTAGAGAGAGGGGACACAAAACTATGTTTAAGACCCTGCAAAGCTTTACCTGTTTCCTGAAGAGACAAACATATCAGCAGCAGCAGTTACAAAGAGCATCTAGGAACTTGGCCATAATGTCAAGCCAAGAATAATGCCTCATGACAGACCCAAAGGCAGAGGCTTCAGAGGATGCTTCAGCAGCATCATTGCTACACCTGACAGAGTAACAAGCCACCTGAGAGGTAGCATTCCAAAACAGAGCAGAAGATTTTGCTTCAGAATCCAGGAGGTCAGAAATAACCTGACAAGCCTTGGCAATCAAGGCCAGAGCATATATGGTCAGGTGGGTCTGGTAACTGATGGCCCAAAAGGCTAAAGCAAAAACAGTAGAAACCTTCTTACCAATTCTCTCCATTGTCCTCTTATCCTCATATGAAGGGAGAAGCTTGGAAGAGGGCAAAGGTTTAGAAGGCTTGTCAGGGGAGACTGACACCACAGCAGGGTCAGCAGGACACTTAAATAAAAATTGACAATCCTCAAGAACCTTACAGAACCTACCAGATTTCTTTAGAGAAGGAGGCTGAGAATCAGGAGACTTAGAAGCAGCTATAAAATGGAAAGTGTTTCCATCACCAGTGAACTTAAAAGAAGACACAACATTTATTTTTATTTATTTATTTAACATTTGTTGACCAGGAAAGTCCGACTAGGTTCCACAGAGCCTGTTTTCAGCGGAGGCCCAGGGAGAAATGCTCCAGATGCATGTCTTTGTAATGTGGGAGGAAACCAGAGTACCCGGAGGAAACCCACGCGAACACAGGGAGAACATGCAAACTCCACACAGAAGGCACCCTAGCCGAGAATAGAACCGGAGAACCTCTTGCTGTGAGGCAACAACATTAACTGCGCACCACTGCGCCGCCCATGGTTTGAGATTTCTTACAAACTTTTATATGATTATTTTTATTGGTATTTAGCGCTTTAAATGTTCTTTTCTCATATTGTTGTTCTTAACCAACATTTAGTTGTGCATGTTACGTTTATTACACATTGGTCTATTACACATTGATTGGTTCATTATTGGGGGTGGGGGTTCATTTACTTAAAAAGTATTTAAACCAGTTTTTACTTTGTTTTGTGGTTCTGAAGATGTACTGACGAAAGCGCTAAACCACATTTATTTGTTTTATATTAAAAGTGTTTTGGAGTTTTTTAAGTTCACTTCGGTTTTTCTTTTGCCTGCTATTGGACTGCCACGTCCCAGGGTGTTTATGCTGTTTAAATGCAAAAAAGTAGTACATTGCAAAAAAAAAAATATATATATATATATATATATATATATATATATATATATATATATATATATATATATATATATATATATATATATAGTTGTTTTATACATGTTATGCAATTCGGATATTGTTTCAAACATTTCCGCAATTATTTTGAATACTTTTGTCAGTATATCGCAGTTTCAGACATTTCATTTAATTAGAAATTCGTTTTGAATGTTTTGTTTTATATTCGTTGTGTAAAATATCATTTAAGTGCATTTTAGTACCTGGAAATTTGTTTTTGACCTATTTGCGAGTCGTTTGAGCTTTGGATGATCCACTCCTGTATATTCCTCGATTTCTAACTGTGTGCCTCATGGTTTTGACTCTGGATCCCATTCTGACAACATGTTGCTTGTCTTGTGTATTTAAATAAGACAATGAGGTTTGAGTGTTCATTTAAATAGTCTATTAAACATGAACACATCAGGATGAATGACAGGAACATTAAACTTAAATGAACTAACTGACTGACAGCTACGCTCATACATGCTTTCACTCTGGCTGCTCAGTCAAAATGTCTCTCTTGCTTGCACGTGCTCAGTACTTATATGCATGTGCCCACCGACTGGAATACTTCTTAAAGGTACATCACACACTCTGATCTACACTAGGGCCCTCAGAAATAATCGACCACGGTTCTTCCTCAACATCCGAAGCAGATGCCTGCAAAGCCTCAGAGGACATGCGAAAGGAAGGATCCATGCCTGCCTTCAACTGGATTGCGGTAGAGGAATCTGACATAAACACCAGAAGGCCTACAAAGCTATCACCCACTTCTAGAAGAACGTCCAATGGAGGCTGGACAGCTAAAGAATCCAGCCGAGATTTCTTGGCTTTCATCTTACTTGACAGTACCCTGGGGTTAGAAGATTCCGCCATGCTACCCTGGGCTAACAGTTTAAGCCTCGGGTACTCAAGATAGATAGCCATGGAAGGAACTGCTTTAAAAATGCTACAGAACATATGGTCGTGGGAAGCATCCCAACAAAAAAAAGATACTTTTTGTGATGATCCGCATGGAGAATCTGCCTCTCACACTGATATTTTCCCTTCTTGGATGACATGAACTGTAGGTAGCCAAAAAGAACAAAACCAAAGAAATAGAAAAAAGACCCCAACAGGGCACTTATCTGACAGCTAGGTATTTAGCACAGCAAAGGGCATACAGACTGACGAGCAATAATGGTGTTCGGACTGGCAACAAAGAAGCTCTGGGTAACTGCGTTCCTATCTCACCTTTATGCCCTATGTTCTGAATGGGGAGTATATGTGTGACATATGGTACATACAATATCTACAGGCATTGATATACTGGCCGGATGTTGGGCTATCCTTGCAGAGGATCCTAAGGTGAAGAATACTGCAACACTGATATAGAAGAACATCTACTGTTACCATAAGAGGAATGACTGGTAACAGTCTTGGAAAGCTCAACATTTTAAATTTTGGCACTTTCACAAACCAGCCGAGAGAGGAAAGATTTGCAACTGGTCCACAGAACTGTCTACTTCTAAAGGGAAATGTTGAGAGCCAGTCTACAGGACAGACTTAGAGATGTAGGGAAGGGGGGGTGCTGACATAGTCATTCTGAAGATGTAGATTTTCCCTTTTTCTGAAAGGTCTCTCTCTCTTTTTGTTTGTTACTACTCTCCTGCTATCTCTTTTTTGTTCTTTATTTACCAGCAGGTGGCAAGGAATAATTATTTTATCCTTTTTTTTCTTAATACCTCCCTGAATTAATTTCCCTCTGTCATCAAATTGTTTGAATACCTGAGAAGCAGCAGGGCCAAACAAAACATCCTTGTCGCATTAGAGTTTAAAATCTTCGACTTTACCTCATCTGAAAACTTTTCAGTACATACCCATGTATATCTTTTCAAAACAATAGCAGTAGTAGTGGCCCTGGACACAGTATCTGCACAATCATACACACTCTTCAGAACATGTTTGGATAGCTGATACATGTTAGAACTTGAAAGATTTACACAGGATCTATATTCTGAAGGAAATGTGGAACAAGTCCACAAGCTGTCAACTCTAACAGAACAGACTGAAAGAGGGAAAATTCTCTTATAAAATCCATTTATTACCTTACCTACTTATCTGCAGGAATATGGTTGGTATTAACATGTTTTTTGGCTTTTTTTGTGTGTGTGGGGGGGGACTGAAGGCTGAGGGTCAATATTATTGTAGGCAGCATTTAACACATCCTCCAAGGCTGGCATAATAGGACGAAAGGGCATAGCATGAGGTAAATCCACTTGCATCACATCATATATCATTTTACAGAATGCATCCAATTGTTCCCTCAAAAATTCATCATTTATCCTGTAACTAGTCTTAGAAAAGGCAAACTCCTCTAATGGAGATGGAAAAGACAAACTTTCCACTGAATCAGAGTCTTGGGCTTGAGAGTCAGACAGAGAAACAAATCTGTGTTTGTCTATGACAGAATCCTGTGACATATTTTTCTCAGGAATAATTTCTGATCTCCAAGAAAGAAGCCTGCAATAAACTCTTGGCTAAGGTAAAAAAAAAATCCTTATAAGCAGTCAAAATGGTTCATCCTTAGAGGAAGACCAAGAAGGGGAAGGCATATCATCCCACGCAACAGGTCTCTTTCCCAGACCACTCCAAGAGGACCTACCCAGGGCATCTTCTGCACCTACAAATGGATGGGTCTCCTATGCCCACATCAGACACTGGACCAGCTGAAGAGGACATGTCTGACCCCTTGGTTCAAAGTGGCAGGCAAGACTACACCAGGTGGATTAAAAAAACAGTAAGTGGTCTGAGGAATGGGAAATTCGTACTACAGAGTCATCTACTGTTGGATGAGGTACTGACTGAGCCTGTGCTGAAGGCAAAGGCTCATGCTTCAACTGTTTTTTTTTTTTTTTTTTTTATTATTTGGTATGCTGGAAGAAGGAACAGCAGGACCGATGAAAGAATCTGTGTTGTAGCTGAAGAAGAAGCCTTATTGCTGGTAAGCATTGCTGTGAAGAGTCAGCTGGAAGATAGTCAGACAAATGCTCACAAGCAGCACACATACATATCCTTTACACAGTCCCCCAAAATTCAAAACTAAAGGCACAAGTAGTACACCAAAACTCCATCAGAACTCGTAGTTCCTTTCAAAGAAAGTGCACTGAGAGAGAAAACAAGAAATGAACAAAAGATGTAAAAAAGAAGTTATGTCTTATCATAACGTTCCATCTGTGTTGCTGATCTTCGTTTAGTCATTACTGATGGGTTATCGGTTACGTCCTTGGAACTGAGCCGGCCATATACCAAGCTTGCGTGGCCAAAAACTCTTGAGCTAAGAAGTTACCCAGCATGCCCCTCTCCCTGTTACCTCAGATTGAGTTTGCAAGTTGTAGAAAGAAGCAGAGGCTACCTCTGGACAAAATGACCTGCTGTTATAGGACAATGAGATCCACCAGAAAACTTTGGAGGGGAAAGGAGGGTGGGAAGTAATGACTGAACGAAGATCAACAACACAGATGTAACGTTATGGTAAGAAATAACTTCTTTATCTGATGTTGTTAATCTTTGTTCAGTGATTACTGATGGGACAGAGTCCCCAGCTACCTTTATTCCTGGCAGGCCCTCATGGAAGGACATTCCTGAGCACCATTGAACCAAATGAAGCTCTTCCTCTAGAGGACAAATCCAATTTGTAATGAGTGATGAAAGTAATGAGGTCTGGCCCAAGTTGCAGCTGCACAGATGTCATTTAGAGAAGCTCTAGCATGAAAGGCAGCAGAGGTTGCTACTGACCTTGTAGAATGGGCCCTTACACTTCGAGTTAAAGGGATGTTGTGCTTTTTGTAAATAAATGTTACACAGTCTTTCAACCATTTAGCCAGTGTGACCTTAGAAATGGGACATCCTAATCTAGGTCCAGAAAAGGCCAGAAATAACTGATCTGATTTGCGAGAAGGTCTCGTTCTGTCCAAATAAAAATGGATTTGTTTGTAAATGTCTAGGGTATGTAGGCAATACTCTCCTCTGTTTGAATGATTGGGGAAGAAAACTGGCAGGTCAATTGTATGGTTTATAGATAGTTCAGAAATTACTTTAGGCAGGAAGGATGGATTAGTTGTCAGTGATACTCAATCTTTATAGAAAACCAAATAGGGGCATTTGATGCACAAGGCCTGGAGTTCAGAAAAATGTCTGGCAGAAGTAATGGTGACCAGAAATAAAGTCTTGCATGATAGAAACTTGAGGTCGCAAGAGGATGCTGGTTCAAATGGAGGCGCTGTCAGGGTTTGTAACACTAATGACAAGTCCCAAGGCTGCATTGGTTCTCTAAGTGGGGTTTTCAAGTGAATCATACCTTTTAAAAAAAGTTTGTACAACTTGTGTGACATAAGTGAGGAATCTTGGTAACCGTTGTGAAAAAGTGAACTCGAATGGTAGAAGCTGATAGTCCAGACTGAAAGGTATTCCAGTACTACAGAAAACAGGAGCTGAGAAAGGATCCATACGTTTTTCTTTTAATCGTATGGTAAATCTTTTCCACTTGCTGAGGTATGTTAGTCTGGTGGAAGATTTATGAGAGGCAATAAGTATGTCACGCACTGGGGAAGAAAGGTCATGCTGCCTGGCAGTCACAGTAAGTGAAGGAGCCCAGCTGTGAGCTTCAGGCTGGTCAAGTTGGGGTAAATCAGGTTCTTCGGATGAGAGGTCAACTCTGGAGTTGGACTGAGAATCCACAGTCGATCTAGCAGGTGAGGCCATAGAAAGGGAAAACAGATTTGTCAAGCCCAATATGGTGCAATGAGGATTACTTTGCTCTTCAACTGGCGGGGCTTTTTTTGAGAAAATGGAGAATGAGGGGTAGAGGAGGAAATGCATAAAGTAGACCCGAGGGCCAATCATGGACTAGAGCATTCCTGGGTGACTGTCCCCGAGGGAGGGATCAGGGCAAGGTAGTTGCTGCATTTGTGGTTGGTTGGGAAAGCAAAGAGGTTGCAGGAAGGATAGCCCCAGCGGTTGAAAATCTCCAATACCGTTAGAGGATTGAGGGACCACTCGTGAGGTTGGAGAATGCACCTGCTCAGTTTGTCTGCTATCACGTTGGAGCTCACAGGAATGTGCATTGCTATCAGAAAGTGGTTGGTAGCTATCATCCATTGCCATATCCTCATGGCCTCCCAACATAGTGGGTATGATTTGGTTCCGCCTTGTTTGTTGATGTACTAGACTACTGACATATTGTCTGACTGTATTGCAATAGTCTCTGATGGAAGATGGAGTGGAACACTTGCAATGCTAGAAGCACCTCCCTCAGTTCTAGGACACTGATATGCAGATGGGCCTCTAGTTCTGACCAAGTGTCTTGGACTGTCTTTCCCTGAAACAGCCCCCCCCATCCCATCAGGGAGGCATCCGTGGACACTGTAGCCTTGGGCTGATGGGGGGTGAAGGGACGAGACCACTGTAGAGAGTTCTGTGACATCCACCAGATTAAATCCTGTTTGCACCTTTGAGTTACATGAATTTTGAAAAACAGAGGGTATTGTAACAGGTACCACTGGGTGAGCAGTAGCCACTGGAAGAGTCTCGTATGAAGTCATGCAAGAGGAACAATGGTAATAGAGGCTGCCATCGACCCCAGCAGCTGAAGAACAGAGTGAGCTGTGGGTCTTTCTTGACAAAGAATCGGTATCAACTGCTGTTTTATCCTTTGAATTCTGTGTCGGGGAGAGATGCTGTGCAATTTCTTGTATCTAGAAAAACCCCGATAAACTCTAGAGACTGAGAAGGGGTAAGACTGGACTTCTGCCAGTTTATAGGAATGCCTAGGCTTTGTGCTGTGTGAAGAGAATGCCAGGGCTTCTTCCAGTAGATGCCCGGTGGGGGGCGGTAATGAGCCAGTTGTCTAGATACGGAAACACCTGGAATCCTTGAAGTTGCAGGTGGGCTGTGACAACTGCCATGCACTTGGTGAACACTCTGGGGACTGTAGAGAGTCCAAAGGGCAGTCCTCAAAACTGGTAATGGCTGGTTCCTGCACGGAAGTGAAGAAATCTTCTCGATGGTTGTCCACTTTTATGTGGAAATACGCATCTTGAAGATTTATACAGCACATCCAATTGTCTTTTTCCAACAGTGGAAGGATAGACTGTACCATGACCATCCGAAATTTCTGTACCTTTACAAATTTGTTTAACAGACTGAGATCCAAAATTGGTCTCCAGTCTCTGGTCTTTTTTGGCACTAAAAAGAGTCTTGAGTAGAATCCGGATCTGGGGGGACTATTTGGATGACTCTTTTTGTAGCAGCTTTGATATCTGGAGTGCTGCTTCTACCCTTTAACTGGGTGGAATGTCAGGTAAGTTTCTGAGGGGGACAGGACAAAGATTGAAGGGGTTGTGATAGCCTCTGGTGATTATCCATTGTACCCAAGACTCTGTGGTTATGATTTGCTAGGCAGAAGGGTACAAGGTTAAACGACCCCCAACTGCTTCCAGAGGTAAACAGCTGGGCCACCCTTCAGGAGCGCTGGTAGGGTTGGCCAGAGAATTAATCCCTGTAACCCTGGTTTCGCGGACCTCCCCTGCCCTGAAAGGGGCATCTTCCATTGGAGCTTCCCCCTCTGCTCCTGGGGGAGAACTCGGCATGTGCATCACGAAAAGAGCCATTTGATTTTTTTATGCCATATCTTTCCACTCCTCTGATTTCTGGAACAGAATCTCTGTGGGAAGGAGAAACGGACATCAACAGCAGATAGGGTCTTACTGTATTGTTCGCATCTAGCCAGTGTGTCTTTTACTTTGGGTCCAAAACATAGAAGAGACTTCAATGGGAGTGTTCAGGAAGGAAGCCTTGAAGGGGTCTGCAAAGTCACAAAGGTGCATCCAGGCATGCCATCTCATGACTATGCCTGCACCTGCTGCTCTAGCTGCTCCTTCCATGGTGTGATAAATCAGGTGCATGGAGTAGTTGGAGATGGATTCAAGGGTGGCTAACTGTGAGGCCACTTTGTCACAGACCTCATCAGAGACAGCTCTGGTCAAGGTTTCAGAGAGCTCAGTTATTAAGTCCCTTTGAAGCCTGGTGAATTATGCCATAAAGTTCAAGGACCTGACTGTAAAGGTCGATGATGCGAAAAAATTCTTCCCTTGTCTATCCACATCCTGGGACTCTTCGTTGGGTGGATGGACAGTCTGGCTCTCTTCTGCCTGTTCCTTTTTAGCTGCAGCCGCCACCACCACGGCATCTACTGGGAGACCTTTAGACCAGTGGAGATCACTCTCAGGGGGAGATAAGATTTCATCTGGCCTCCGGAGAATAGCTTCAATGGTGTCAGGAGCCTTCCATACATGCTGCACGATGAGTCGGATGAGCTCGTCGGCAGGTGGAGCAACCCATGAGGAAGGGGGACCAGGCACGGAAAGCCTCCAGGAACACAGACTCCTCTGAGGAAGGGTTGGAGGACTTCCAATCTCCTCTCTGTTTCAGAAACTCGAGGATGTCACCAGAGGGCACTTCTTCAGAGGATGACCATGGGGACCCTTCCCCATCATCGAAATCTGTGTTTTCCATCAAGGACTCTTCTGGGGAGTCCACGTGCTACCTCTTGCATGTGCTCTTATGATGTATTTTCGCAGAGGGAGGTTCTGGAGAAGACAATGTAGAAGGGTTCTCCTGTGGGAGGGTGTCCTGAGACTCCCATGCCCAGTGTTCAACAGGAGTGGCTTGCGTCAACTGCGGCCCAGAGGAGGAGATAGACGGAAGTGGCTTGCGTCAACTGTGGCCCAGAGGAGGAGATAGATTCCGACAGTATAGACTTGCCCACCAAGGCAAGGTAGTCTTGAAGGGGATTCCAGTCTTTCCAAAAAGGGGCTGTATTGGCTACCCAAGAAAGGATCTCTCAAGGGTGAATACTTGGTCCTATCTTGAACGAATGATGTCTGCACCCAAGGTAACGATGCTGTAGCAGTAGTGTGCACCTAAAACTCTGGTGTTGATGAGGTCTGCACCCTCAGAGATGGTACCAAAGGTGTATGCACCGAGAACAAGGTTGTCGGTGCCAAGGAGGTTGCCTGCACCAAAAGGGTCAGTGCTGAAAGGCGTCTGCACTGAAGTCGGTGCCGAAATGTCTGCACTGGTAAAAACCATTGGTGCCGAAGAGGTCTGAACCAGAAAAGAACATCAGTTCCGAAAGGGTCTGCACCAAGGCTGGTGCTGAAAGAGTCTGCACTGTGTGGTTGGTGCCGAAGAGGTCTGCACCATGATAGGTGCCAAAGAGGTCTGCACCAATTCCAGAGAGACGGTGCCGAATATGTCTGCTGTGAGGACTTCGGTGCCAAAGGGGTCCACACTGAGTGCTTCGGAGCCGAAAATGGTGTGGACTTATTAATCGGAGATAAAGTCAATTCCCTTGGTTCTGTCAGTTTCAACTTTTTGAGTCTTGGTTCCATAGGGTCTCCAGTGGGAGACGATGGAAGAGACTTCAAGGACGTCTCAGCATGACGTTTTTTTTTTTTTTCATTTTTTTTTTTTTGTGGAGCTTCGAAGGAGGCGATGAAACCTCCGGCTCAGAGATAGCCTCGCTGAAGGAAGTTTTAGGAGGCCCTTTAAAAACAACTTTTTTTTTTTTTTGTCATTCAAGGTACGATTAGAAAAATTCTTACATATCCCACACGGAGGGTCAACAATGAGGTGGGACACACCCAAACAGTATGCACACAAATCATGTGCATCTGAAAGTGGTAATTTATGGCTGCAGCTTAACACCTTTTAAAACCAGGACTTCCTTTTGTCAGACATTGTTATTCAAAGAAGAAGAAAGAAGAAATTACCAACAACGGTATGAGAGAGGCTACCCATGAGGGTAAAGAAGAAGAGATTACCAGCGATGGTAACAAGGTTACCTTAAAAAGGTAAGAAATATTTTGAAATACTTTAAAATAATGCGATAGGGTAGGATAACGACTTAGCTATTAATAAAACTTGGTAAATTGTTGAAATATCTGATAAAATACCGAACAAATATACTTAGCTCAAGAGAAGTGGCTTGACATGGCTGTTAGGCAATGTGGAAAATGAGATCTGAGGTAACAGGGAGTGGGGCATGCTGGGTAACTTCTTAGCTCGAGAGTTTTTGGCTGACGCAAGCTTGGCATATGGCCGGCTCGGTTCCGAGGATGGAACCGATAACCCATCAGTAATGAATGAACGAGGATTAACAACATCAGATGTATACTTAAGTACCAAACAAAATACATTTCTAATTCTGAAATATACTTCACACTGCTTAAACACCTTCAAGCAAAATATCTCAAGCAGGAAAATGAGTGCAAATAGTTACCAAGTGTACATATACACACAATGCTTAGCGTTTTAAGTACACAAAAACAGTTCTCAAGCTTTAAATCATTATACTTTAGTTAAAATGTCTCAGAAGCAGTACATTGTTCTCACAAAACCAGCCCCAGTATTCAGTAATAAGCCTTGCTCTAAAAAATTGCAGTTTCTGACAAGAAAAGTACAGTTGTTTAAGTAAACAATGTAACAGCAGATGTTCAAATAATCACTGCTGCAGTAGCATAAGCTATAGGGGTCATATCTTGCATAGGATATAACAGCCAGACAGGTCCCATAGGTGTATACTAGGCTAATGACAACCACAGCCTTTATAAGGCCAGTCATGCATCCCAAATGTATCCCATAATTGTTTTGAGTCTTAGAGGTTATTTTAAGGGGTATATGTAAATTAGGATATGATTCACAAACTGTTTCTGTCCATTAGAGACATAGGTGCTAGACCTGGGGTGAATTTCTGGTTTCCCATTCACTGGTCCATGTTAAGCCTGAAGAGGGTTAGGGAAGAACTCTGTTTTACACAAACTGAAAGCCTGTTCCAGAAGAGGGGAATTCTCCTTCCATGTGCCCAAACTGTTAAACAGCTCAGGCTAAGCTGACTAAATGACAGGTTTGGGAGCAAAGCCCTTTACAGTTTTCATGCCAACTGAGACAAGGATGCTAAGCCCTGACAGAGCATTGCTAGAAAAAGCAAAAAACAGATGTCCACACCCTGGCATAAAAAACACATAAAAAACAAGGGTATAGAGTAAGGGAGCACCTACTGCGGTAGTGATCATTCGAATATCTACTGTTATGGCAATTTGTGCTAAGTTCTGCAGATTGATCACTGCTGCAGAAGCCTAAGCTATATGGGTAGATTACTATAGCTTACAACAAATGGGAGGTGGATGGAGCTGAGTCTAGGGACCCCTGGAGAATGGTCCTAGAAAGCTTGTGCTAGAACTGGAAAACCAATGCAGTTTACATTTCTTTGCAAAAGTACGTACAGAGAAAGGTAGACCTTCACAAATGGAACCCTTTCCAAGAAGCCATAAATGAAAACAAAACCCTTGTAGAGTGTGCCTTGACCCTGAAAGAAATAGTTTTGTTATGGTGAGAATAATAAAAGGTAATAACTTGCGACAACCATTGAGAAATAGTCTGATCTGGCACAGGTTGTCCCTTCTTAACTTCACAAGAAATATACAACTGATTGGAAATTCTGAGACTTTGTTCCTTCAAGACAGTACCAGAGTTGTCTGTGGACTTCCACGGTATGAAGTGTCTTTTTTTCCCCGCATTCTTAGGTTCAGGAAAGAACGCAGGGAGATGGATAGTTTGGTGTAATATAAACTCAAATACCACTTTAGGTATAAAAGAAAGATTAGTTCCTTAAGAAACTCTGTCTTTGTAGAAAATCAGATAAGGTTGACTCACCATAAAAACTCCAACATGTTTCTTGCAGAGGTCAGAGCAATCAGTGAAACTGTTTTCTACATTAAGAATCTCAAGTCAGCCAGATGATCTTGTTCAAACGGCACAAGTGTTAGTTTCTCTAACACAAAAGATCCCAAGGAAGGGCCACCAGTTTTCTGGTAGACTTATGTAGCTCCCCTTTCTAGAATTTTTTAAATGAGAATGCACTGAAAGAGGGAGATGCATGGGTTGACATGCTGAAATGGCTAACAAAGGAACCTTGACAGACGTGTAAGACAGACCATATGATAGTAACTCACACAAATATTGTAAAACCAGAGAAACATCACCCAAATGGGTGCTGATTGCTTTGTTGCCACCAACTAGTAGTAAACCTTTTCCTTTTGCTTATATATGATTTTCTAGTAGCAGACGTTCTTGCTTCCATTAGCATCTGCTGCAGGTCCTCAATAAACAGGTGCCTAAAGACCCTATCTTCCAGGCAGTCAGATGTTCATAGGTAAGTACTAGGTAATCGGTCTGCAGACCATTTCAAGCCTAGTCAATAAACCATATCCAAACTTTCCCTCTCCTCGCAAGGAAGGTAAGGCAAGACAGACCAGGAGGGAATTTGAGGCTGCCCATTCAGTTATCTAGATTTACATTGCAGGTGGCAAGGCTGCTACTCTGCTTGACATGTAGTGGAAATTTGTTCCGGAGGTAAGGGATACTTTGGGATATGAATCTATCATGCCAACATGTCCTATTTTTCTGCTGATGGCAGTTTACTTCCTTTAACTGAGTACTTTGTGAACCATTAGTTCTGCAAAGGAATAGGAGATCAGACAGGGTTAGATCTTTCATGGCATGAAAGGCTAGACACAGATCTCCACAGAAAAGTAAGAGACTGAGTACAGAGAAAGGGCTTCCAGTCTCTACTAATAACCAATATTTTTTTAGTCCACTGATCTTTTTAGTTATGAATTTCTGAGGTCTCTCAATTTGTATGATATGTTTAGGTAAATGGGTCTGATAAGATATGTGTAAAGGGGAATTAAGACTTCTTTGGATCTAGCCGAGATGCCTTTGGAAATAAGATGGGTCAGATAAATAGCTGTCTGGAATACACAAAAACATACTCGGAGGCTCTAAATAAAAATCTACCTAAGCAACAGAGACCTCCAAAGCAGACATCCAAGCAAACGCTACCTCAAAACAAAACACGCACAACACATAGCCCACAAAGTCAGTGTGCCAAGCAGCCACAGCCCTTAAGGCTGAATAACACACCTGATACTCTTGTTATAGGTGACTCTATTGTCAGACACACTGACGTCCCACTCACCAGGATGAATAAAGAGAAGGTCACGGTGAGCTGCCTGTCGGGTGCTAGGATCCGCCACATAATGCAAGCACTCAGGTCACTCCAAAGCAAATACAAATATGACTCGGTCATTGTACATGCTGGTGTGAATGACCTGAGACGTGCCTCCCTGGACTACATGAAAAGAGACATAGAGGAGCTCTCTGATCATGTAGCCCAGGCTGGTATGACCCTGACCTTGAGCAGCATCTTACCCTCACCTAGAATGATGCTACAGTACAAAGACAAAATGATCGATTTTAACAATTGGCTAAAATTTTGGTGTCATTCAAAGGGGATCCAGTGTCTGTCAGCCTGGGATGACATGCTCGACAAGCCACGTTGCTTCGCTAGGGATGGCTTGCACCTGTCACCACTGGGCTTTCGGATATTGGCAAAGGCTCTTGCCACCCCATAGTGCCTTTTTAGGCAAGGCTCAAAGTCAAACCCACCCCATAGACAGCACAAGGAACAAGAAACTAAGGGTAATGCTGCTAACGCCAAAAGTCTTAACCTCAAGATGCACTTTCGAAGCTCTCCTCAGTATGGAGAACATTGATATCTGTGCAGTGACAGAAACCTGGTTCAAGGCTCCAGAGAGCACCCCAGCACTACCAGGCTATACCTCATATCATGCTTTTCGGCCCAAAACCCGGACCGAACCACAAAAGGAGGGAGTTTCCATATTTATAAGGGATATTCACACCTCCGGGTAAGGGGCATTGCACGGGTATCGGAGACCATCCATGTGCAACTAACAGTGGGCAAGACTGCTTTTCAGTTTATAGCATCCTACAGACCACCCTCTCAAAGTCAGGAATCCCACTCGGCTTTCCTGAAAACATTGGAGAACATGAAGATCTCTCCGAACACCATTATATTGGGCGGCTTCAACTACCCAAACATTGACTGGGAGCACTACTCAAGCCCCAGCACCTTAGCCCAAAGGTTCCTGGAAATTATAAACTCAAATGCTATGGAACAACTAGTCACCACTCCCACAAGAGGGGACAACATACTAGACCTGATCATTACCAACATGGGGACTCTATGCTCCACACCAGAAGTATATCCCTCATTGGTAAGATCAGACCATAAATTAATCTCACTGGATGTCCACATCCCGACCCCACCCCAGCCCAGAAAACCACAGTGAAAAACTTCTCAAAAGCGAACTTCTCACTTCTCAAAACTGAAGTGGAATCCTTCAAGGCCCCAGGGCCAGTGGAAACTATGGCCCAAACTGCAGAATCCTATATAAACGCATTCTACGGACATCTCCAGGAATGCATGGATCATGCTATCCCAAACAAAACCAAGACCCAATCATCCAAAGGCAGGCGTCCAGTCTGGTGGATCCCTGCCATAAATAAACTGTACAACAGAAGGAGGAAGCTACTACATGATAGAGCAAAATCCCTAATAGGGAAGGCATCTCTGATCAGTATTAGCAAAAAGTTACGATCCCTCATAAAATCCTCCAAGGCCATCTTCGAGAGAAAAATTGCACAGGACACCAAAGACAATCATAAGGCTTTTTTCAGTTATGTTAGAAACCTGGGATGCAACTCCCAGACTTGTTCTGAGTTGATTCTAAACGACAAAAATACACTGAACCCACAGACATCGCCAATATCCTGGCAGACAGGTTTAGTGCAAACTGCCCCCCTCCCCAAAAGAGCAAGTATCTATCCCAGCAGAGGGCTGCCTCCCAAACATCTCTGATGCTCAGGTGAAGGCTGCCCTCTCCAAAGCAAAAAACACTGCTTCCATGGGACCAGATGGCGTCCCAGGTTGCATCCTACATGAACTCCAAGAGGAACTAATCCCTCAAATAAAACAGCTATACAATCTCAGCCTCACTACAGGATATGTGCCCACAGAATGGCGTACAGCAACAGTGGTCCCATTCCACAAAGGTGGAGCCTCTACGGACCCTGGAAACTATCGCCCCATAAGCCTGACTAGCTTAGTCTGCAAGGCTATAGAGAGGATCATCATGGAGCTCATAAACAAAGACATTGGGGACCTACAGACACTAGATCCTACCCAGTTCAGCTTTGTCAAGGGCAGATCCTGCCTTTTGAACCTGGTTGACTTCTTCGAAACAGTCACCAAAGCCATAGATGAAGGGAAGGTAGTCCACACAGCCTATCTGGACCTTGCAAAGGCATTTGACACAATACCCCACTCGGGCATCATAGATAAGCTATCCAGCTTAAATATAAACCCCTATGTTCCTGGAATTCATAAACTCAAATGCCATGGAACAACTAGTCACCATTCCCACAAGAGGAGATAACATACTTGATCTCATCATCACGACAACAATTGCACAACAACAAACACTGGAAGTATACCCCCACTGGTGAGCAAACTAATCTGAACCAATCTCGCTGCCCACCCACCATCCCCCCCCCACCTGAAATAAAAAAAAAACCAAGGTAACTTCACACTTCTAAAGCTTTCGACTTCACACTTCTAAGACTAGTGTGGGTCTCCTTAGGCCCCCTCCCAAAAAGTGAAAAACACTACTTCAAGCCAAAACAACTTTTTACTCTACCCTGCTACCAGCACCTGCAGGACTGCATGGATAAGGCAATCCCAAGCAAAACAAAGACTCTTTGTACCATTAGTAAGCTGGCACCCAGCTGGTGGAACCCAAAAGCAAAACAAAAGGAGGAAAAGAAAGGAAAAGAGCAAAATCCTTAAAAAAAAAATTAACACACAGTAAAAATCAAACTAAAATAAAAACTAAGAGTAAACAAAAAAAACAAAAAACGAGAGAAGACTCGAAAAAAAGCTAAAGAGAGAAAATAGCTATAATCTTAAAGCCTCTCTTTAGCTAGGTTAAAAAAACTGAAGAAACCACTCCTAAACATGCTGATATGCCAAAAAGATTGATGAAGATTACTGATCCTGCACACATCCCACACAACAACTTCTCATCCTCAAAAAACTTCTCACAGCCCAAACTAAGGAGACCCCTATAAAACATCTCAAGCCCACAAAAGCCTCTCTCTCTCTCTTCAAAACTCCTCTGTTTCCAAAAAAAAACACACACTCCATGGGACCTAATGGGACACTACACCAATTGTTGCTAAACCCACAGCTGGGACAATTAGACTAACAGCTGATACGCATTGTTATCAAAATCAGGCCTTTACACCTGATTCTCTGGCTGCTCGCCAGTCACCCATGGTGCCAAGTCACCCCACTTCACAAGGCCCTGCCTCCACTGACCTAATGTATTATATTAATGATAAAGGAGAATAATTGACTGAGATGGATCTAGACATTGGCTAAAGACAGAGACATTGGGAGATTTGCAGACCTTGATCCAATTTGGCTTTGCCATGACTTTACCAGTGTTCACCTTTAAAACATATGAGGAAAACCAGTCCTGACTTGATTTTCAGGCAGTCCAGCCAGCCTACCTCGAGGGAAGCTTCACCCATAATCCTTACCTCGATTTGGGTATCATTGAAAAAACTCACCCACTGAATGTTCATTGATAAACTCATCACAGATTTGCAAACTGGCTGGTGGCAGGACAGGGTTGCACTTGGGTTGCTGGGTCCATGTCAGACTCAAAGCCAAGTGCAAGCCTGTCAGGAAGTTTCAAAGCCTGTCACAAGTGGTGTCCCATGGGGGCTAGTCATGGGCCCACTCTTGTTTGGCATCTACTTTTCTGATCTACAAGACAGATAGATGGAATTAAGCCCTGGAAAGTTAAACACAAAACACACAGATATCCTTCAAGGAAAACACGTCTGAACACAATAGAAAAGCCAGTCCCCTCAGAATGGTTAACTGTTAAACATGCATAAGCCACGCCAAAAAAAACATGTAAAAGTTAAAAGGAAAAATAGGTTATAAAGAGCTAGCTGAGAAGAGGCAATCCACAGAGCAGCATTGAAGTTATCATGGGGACCCAGACCTAGGTTGGCGTAGGTTACTCATCACTCCTTCCCCCTAGCAGTGAGTACAATGAAGTATTTCTAGATTCTCCAGAAGATCATGAAGCTGTTCTCCATCAGATCAAGGGAGGTTATAGTCAGCTTTCTCATCAATCAGAGATCCTTATGACAGCACTTGGCATCATTTGGAATGTATCTGACCCGACACTTGCAGCAGCTGGAGAGGCCACCAAAGTCACTCAAAAGAGCCAGGCAAAAAAAAATCACAAAATCTATACACCACCCTGGAAGACTCAGATATCCAGCTCTATTCAATGCTCCGGCATAACAGCTCTAGCTGGTGCCTAAACATGCTCATCCAAGATGTGAAACCCATTCAAGATGAAAGGGTATGCATCAAACTCCAACAACCTATGCTTATGGAGCCATGAGAAAATTAGACTCGAAAGAGACTCACACGGCTATTAACCCCGAGCACAGGACAGATTCATCACTGGCGGAGCAGAGGATGCACCCGAACACCTCCTCAGAGATGTGCTGCAGAGCAGGCAGCTGTGAAGCAGAGCACTAAAACTTTGACCAATGGAAAGGAGATCCCAGGGATGGGACCAGGCATTTCACTCCAAATGTCCCTCGGGCCATGGCTCACAGCAATATCTCACCAGTAAACTACCTATGTCACAAGATGGATCGCAAACTGGCTCACAGACAGAACCCACAGAGTGAGAGTTGCTGGAGCCATGTCAGACTCGAAACCAGTCACAAGTGGCGTCCCACAGGGTTCTGTCCTGGGACCACTCTTCTTCGGTATATACTTTTCCGAGGTACAGGCAAACGTGGGAGGACTATGGCTCACCAAGTTCGCAGACGACTGCAAATTGGGTGCCATAATCAACTCTCCAGCTGACACAAACATCCTTCAAAAACGTCTCACAGAGACAGATAACTGGTGCCAGCGCCATGGTCTAAAGCTAAATGCCAAAAAATGTATAGTCATACCCTTTGGCAAAAACAATGTGCCCACAAATTACCACATAGGCGGAAACCCATTAAGTACAGAGAAAGTTATTAGGGACCTGGGGACCCAAGTTGATAGCAATCTCTCCTTTGAAAACCACATTGACAAAGTGGTTAGAAAGACCTTCTACATAGCCCACCTCATCACGAAGGGTTTCACATCTAGATCAAGAGAGGTAATCGTGCCCTTTATTCATCCCTCATCAGGCCCATCATAGAATACAATGCCCCTTTTGGGATGTACCTTACCCGACACCTGCAGCAATTAGAAAGACCCCAAAAGTATCTCACCAAGAGGATCAAGGGTCTCAAACAGATGCCATATGCTGCTCGGTTAAAAAAACTCCAGCTCTACTCAGTTGCATACCGCCTACTTGAGGCGATCTATGCCTGACATACAAAGCTATGTCAAATCCAGAATTAATGGACATGCTCCACCTCAGTAAATCTAAATCCCTTAGAGCCACACGCTCGAGGGACTTGAACCTCAGCACAGAAATAAATAGAACTTGCTGGAGGGACAGGTTCATAACCCAGAGGCTCCCTTCGCTCTGGAATAGAATTCCAGTTCATGTGAGGCAGAGCACCTCACTGAATCTCTTCAAGAAGAATCACGATAGGTGGATGGGGGATCGTAGGTTTGTCCCAGGGATTACTCCCGTGTCACTATTAGACAGAGGCACAGTAAACTAAACCTTAAAGGGCACAGTATACTCAAATCAAGGGTTGGTGTAAGCCATACAGAATCGGGCTAGGCTTATAATTGCCTCAAGGCAGATAGCCTAGTATGAACCTATGAACCTATGAACTTCAGAAACATGATGATTAAATGATAAGGAATTATCAACAATAGTACCCAGATCCCTTACAGCAGTATCTGATTGGAGAGGTGCATCTCTTACTAGATGGTAAGCGAAATTGTTTTGTTTACCAGAATGAACTTATGCTACATTTTTTACATTTAATTTGAGAGCATTGTTCTTGCACCAGTTGTTAATGTGGTCTAATTCATGTTGGAACAATTTTGATTCACCCAATTTACAGTCAGCTGAAAACTTAGTTAACCATAGGCCAGAAATACTGGCCTGAAGGTCTGAGAAATATATGCCAAATAGGAGAGGGCTCAAAACAGAGCCCTATGATACACTACTAGTAACTATTTTGCTTTTAGATGTGGCTCCTGCCACTCTACGCACATGGGTTCTGTCAGGCAACCAGTTAGCTATCCATTACACAATATAAGGATTTATATTCATATTTAAAAGTCTATCAATAATGCTTGCATGGGAAAAATGTCAAAGGCTTTGGCCAGGTCAAGACATGCTGTTACTGCATAACCACCATCCACTGCTTCATTTACTTTTTTAAAGAAATTAATGAGGTTAAATAGGCAGGACCTGTCTTTGAAAAAAAAATGATGAGGGTCCAAGGCTGAAAGATTTTCAATGTCCAAATTAATGAAGACTGGGGTAATGCACTCCACAGCTTTACATATGAGGCTATTGCATAGGGGTGTAAAATCTGGTTCCCCCTGGCTAGTTAATGAGTTACATTACTGTGATACTGCCTGTAACATCCTGAAGAGGTCCTGGGAACCACAGATGATTCAAAAAGGTGGGAGCTTTTATAAAAGCTAGCATCACTTATGTTTATGTGCTTTAGTCCGCCTTTCATTTCCCAGAGACCTTGCATTTTTATCCCCCTTGACCCTGATCCCCAAGCAATGTATGAGAACTCTGTAGTGACTGACTGCTTTTTTGCAGGAGGAATGAAGGGGGGGCCTGGATTCAGGGAAATTTGATATCTCGATGTCTCCACCAAGTGATTTCTCTTTTCACATATTCCAGGACTGGTATTTTAAAAGACAACGGGTGTTGGTGTTAGGAACAAAGAGGCTTCAGATACAATTGTATTTTTCTCATGTGGACTTTTGCAAAAGGTATCATGAGAATCATGGATACCATGAAATCCAGAATCCTGAGGTATGCCCTGACAATGACAAAAGTCTGAGTGGGAAAACCCCTGAAATAGATCCAAATATAGATTATTTTTCCAAGGGAAGAAAAGGTCTTTGAAGTGAGGTGTCTAGCAATCACACCAGAAACACAATCCTATGCAATGGAGTCAAAAAGACTTTTGAATTTTCTGTTGGAATCACAACCTGTGTGGGAGATCTCTTACCCAAGTCACAGATTATTAACACTCTGAAAAAGACTCTGCATAGATTAGCAAGTCATCTAAATATAGAAAAATGAGGATATCCTTTAGCCTGTAATGGAATATGATAGGGGATAGACACTTTGTGAACACTCTTGGAGCAATAGATATCCCAAAGAGTAAGGAAGAGAACTGATAATGTGATCCAGACACACATAGCCTTAAGAAATGTTTGAATTCTGGATGACTAGGAATGTGATGATAAGCTAAGTCTAAGGCTACTAAAAAACTCAATGAAGAGGGGATAACACATTGTGAAGTGAAAGCATTTTGAACTTAGGCACTATCACAAACTGATTCAGGAAAGAAGGACAGAAAACTGGTCTCAGAGAATTTTCCTTCTTTGGATCTAAAACATTCTTGAATAAAATCCTTCTCCAAACTGAGAAGCAGGATGTGCTCCCTTACCCGCAAGACAGCATGTCGTGTAGAACAGGGGGAATAGAAGGGTTTGGTCTCGTGGATGAGAAGGAATTCCCTAAAAAAGAGGAACTTCCTCTCACTGCCACCTGTATCCTAGCTGGATTAGCTTCAGAACCATTTGTCTGAAACAATCTGTTGCCAAAGGGAAAAATGGAGATTCAGACTTTTTGGAAGGGATGGGGTAATGTTGGGGAGGGGGTGTAAGGTCCCTTACACAGTTATTCTGCCTCATTTGACTGTCCTTTGTTCTTGGAGGTTCCAGTCTCTTTTTGTAACCTTCCTGCCATTGCTTTTTCAATGTCTGCTTAAATGCAATTTGATGAGACTGTTTATTTTGTTTCTTGCCAAAAAGTGGTTGAGGGAACAAAAATCCCAAGGAAAATTTATAGAATGAGGAATGAAAATCTGAGCAATTCCAAGAATTCAAAATCTCATTTTTTACATCTTCTGGGAGGTTCTGAGAAAGCAGCCAGACTAAACTTCTCAGCACACTACCAGTGGCAACAGTCCTGGAGTCAGTATGTACAGAATCATAAACACACTTCAGTTAGTGACCAAAGAATTTGAAAAAAAAATGGAAGTTATGTACTTACCATAACTTAGCATCTGTGTTGTCCATTTTCATTCTTCCTCACTGATGGGTTGTGCAGTCGACCCTTGGATCCAACTCAGACGCATTTTTCAGACTTAAATGTCAAGTCTTGAGCTGCTCCCTCTTCCCACAATGCTCTACACATTCCCCAGGTTCCTCAGATCGAGTTTGCTGCCTTACTGCCTACTGGACAAAGGGACAGAAACAGACAGAAAGATATCAGAGGCTTAAACCAGGAACATGAAGGCTCCTATATAGTATATAGATCCTCTAGGAGCAACTCGGTCAGGGGATGGTTGGGAGGGAAGGCGAGGAAGAATTAAAATGGACAACACAGATGCCAAGTTATGTAAGTACATAACTTCCAAACCTGATGGCTTTTTCTTTCTTCCTCACTGATGGGTCAGAATCCTCAACTATATAACTCTTGGGTGGCCTCAAGGAAGGATATGCCGGAGCACTGCCAAACCAAAAGAAGATCTACTTCTGAAGACAGTGTCCAATTTATAATGCATCACAAAGGTGTGAGTGTTAGACCAAGTGCCCACTGCACAAATTTCATCAATTGACATTCTGGAGGAGAAAGAAGATGACATAGCAATAGATCTAGCAAAATGGGCCCTAGGAGGGTGAGACAATTCCAGACCATTTTTTGAATAGATCAGGAAATGCAATCAGTAAACCATTTAGGCAGGGTAATTTTGGAGACTGCTTGACCTAAACAGTTAGGCAAAAATGATACAAATAATTGGTCAGACATTCTGTACTGTTTTGTTCTATGAAGCTAGAAACATAGTTGCCTATGCACATCAAGAAGATGTAGAATATATTCGCCCTTGTTAGAAAAGTTTGGGAAGAAGTCAGGCAATTATATAGACTGAATAATATTATTCTCTGTACCTACTTTAAGCGTAAAGGATGTGTTGGTACAAAGGGACACCCTATCCTTATTAAAAATAATGTAACGCTATTTGGATAATAATGCCTGAAGTTCAGAAATTCTTTTTGTTGATGTAATAGTTACTAAAAACATAGGTTCATAGGTTCATAAGTGTGTAGTAGGCTAATGACCCTAGATCCTTTACAAGCCTAGCCCATAGGATTACCCCGGCATCGTGCCACCTGACCTGAGTTCCCAGTGCCTCTGTCAAGTAGAGCCACTGGAGTGATCCCACGGGTGAATTTTCTATTTCCCATCCACTCATCAAGATTTGTCTTGAAGAGGGCCAGTGAGGCGCTCCACTTGACATGTATGGGAAGTCTATTTCATAGCATGGGCAGTCTCTGGGTTATGAACCTGTCCCTCCAGCTTGTTCTGTTGATTGTGGTAATGAGGTTGAGGTCTCTGGAGTGTGCAGTGCAGAGAAATTGGGATTTCTTTAGATGTAGCATTTCTACCAGAGCTGGGTCAGACATAGCTTTGTAAGTCAAGCAGAGATCGCCTCTAAATAGGTGATATGAGACAGAGAATAGTTGGAGTTTTTTTGTCTGTCCATATAGGACAAGTGTTTAAGGCCTAAGATCCTCTTTGTGAGGTATTTTTGTGGCCTCTCCAGTTGTTTCAGGTGTCTAGTGAGGTACATGCCAAATGGGGCATTGTACTCGATGACTGGCCTAATGAGGGAAGAGGTAGACAATGACCTCTTTCTTCCTGGACAGGACAGGAATTTCATATCACAAGCATTTGCTGGTTCAAATGGTTTCTGATTCAGGCCTTGAAGTATGACTGTGAGATCCCAAGGAGGAGAAAGATCCTTTATAGAAGGTCTAAGCAGGAAAATCCCTTTCATGAATGTCATGCATAGTCTGGAAGTACAAAGAGAACAAAAATCATTTCCAGACTGAAAGTTGTAAATAGCGGCCAGCTGAAGTTTTATAGTGGAACAACTTGCTCCTTCCTTAAAAAAGAGAAGTAAGAAATGAAGGATGGCTGAAACCAGGGCTGAAAAAGGGTCAATATTCTCTTTGGAAGCCCATATAGCAAATCTTTTCCATTTGCTTCTGTAGACTTTCTTGGTAAATGCTTTCTGGGATGCCAAAACTATATCACGGACAGAGGAAGCAAGCATGGACCTTTGTAAAATTACTGGAAGTGTTGAGAAACTATGAGATTAATGTAAAGGATGCCAGCCTAGCCAGCTAGAATTTTATAGATAATTCTATCATTTGTAAATATGAATGATGAACTACAGACTTGTTTTCTTAAATGAAAGAATATGCTGTGAAATGTTGAACTTAAAACAATGTAGCAACATTGCCCTCTGCTGTAAAGAAAGTTAAGTCAAGCATTTCTTGTCTATCCTTTGAAGTTAAAATTATTTCATGTATGTCCCTTTGAAGTTAGAATTTGGAGTCGATGAGTCTGGAGTGAAGCAACCTGCCTATTGTTTTAACTTAAGGAATAATTACTAGCGTTTACATGTGGAATGTCTTTTATGGCTGTAGTTTCCTGCAGGTGCAAGATAACAATTATGTAGTATCTGTTAGCCTGGGAACACCAGGATAGTGTGAAATGATGTAATGGGAACAAGGACTGCAATAGCAATTTAAAAAGAGAGAATCAGAAGGCATTAAGCACTTTTGTCTTGATCATCCAACTCATAGCACTGTCTTGCTCATATGTAATTATCTAAGACTTGCATTTTCTTTTAGATATAGATAGGAACTAGAAAGATTAGACTAAATGTTTTTTTTCTGTGATGTTAGAACTGTACTACTGAATTATTTTAAGTATTTCTGTGTGATCTCTAAACTGTTGACTAGCACTGTGTAGTAGAAAGAGTTATCTTGTGGTTTTAATTATTTATTATTAAATATTTTAAAACCATTTAACTGTGGCTGGTTTGTGTAGAGATAAGTTAAGTTCTAAAAGTACATTGCATGTATATAAGGATCCTGTACCAAGTCACTCTAATAAGCTTTGACTGTTTAGTTATACTACCAATTAGATAATAATATTGCACAGTAATAATTGGACACCCTTTTAAGGGCCTTTGAGTAGCTGATAAATATCAGCTGGGTGGTGGCAGATGGTACAACTGCATAGTCTGGGTAAAAAGGGCACAGCTGGAGACCTATGACAGCCTTCCCCAGGAGTGTCTGTGTGGTTGTATAAACTTGTCTCAAAGTGTGTGTGTGTGTGTGTGTGTGTGTGTGTGTGTGTGTGTGTGTGTGTGTGTGTGTGTGTCAGCTACTTGGGCAGGGACATGAAGCACTGGTTGGAAAGAGAGGGTGCTGGAGATTTTAGCTTGCCCAGCTGGCTGAGATCTGGACCCTATAGTTGTGCCAGTGGGGAGTCTTACTGGGGACCTGGAGAGCAAGGGAGCAGCCAGCCTCGGACTGACTGTGATCTCTGTGTGCTCTTAAAGGAAATTGCACTTCACTGTGTGTATTTATCTTTTCCGCATATTTGAGACACCCTCTCTGGTGTTAGTGGTGAGGATTGAGGCTCCTTGATTGCTGGGCCAGGGCACAGGCATCACAATTAACTTAAAGGTGTAGAGACTGGGGTGCTGACTCTCCGACGGGTGATATAAGAGGTCCTGGCTGGGCTCCAAAATCCAAGGAGGGTATTTCAGGTGAGACCATAGAAAGGGGATCCAAACCTGACAAGGCCAAAAGGAGCAATGAGGATGACTGAGCACTTCAGCCTGCTGGCTATCTACAGGAATTTCAGGATCAAAGGAAGTGGAGGATAAGCATAAGGAGACTGGGGGGCCAATCGAGAACTAGAGAATTTCTCGGTGATTCCCCCGGAGGGACGATCAGAGCAAAGTATTTCCTGCACTTGCTGTTTTTGGGGGAAGCAAAGAGGTCGCAAGGTTGGCTCCAATGGCTGAAAATCAGATTTGCCACTGATTGATTGAGGTACCACTCGTGAGGGGTCAGGATGGACCTGCTGAGTTTGCTTGCTAAAACACTGGAATTCTCCAGTATATGCATTGCAACAAGAAAGTGGTCTGAAGATATCACCCACTCCCAGACCCTCATGGCCTCTCTGCATAAGGGGTAAGAGCAGGTTCCACCTTGTTTGTTGCTATAGCCGACTACTGACATGTTGTCAGTATGTAATACATAGTACTAAAGGGGAAACTGTCCTGAAAGTCTTCCAACATTAGAAGAACTGTTCTCATCTCTAGGACACTGACATGTAATCTGGTCTCTGAAGAAGACCATGCTCCTTGGACCATCTTTCCCTTGAAATGCCCCCCACCCCGGTTGGGAAGCATCCATGGTCACTGTGGCTATGAGGGAAGGAAGGAGGAACACCCTGCCCAGGGACCAAATAAATCCACCATTGAAGATATTGTTTGCAGATCGGATTGATGGGAACAGATAACTGCCAATAAAGAACAGACCACCGAATAGCGAAAGTCCATTGGAGGACTCACATATAAAGAACACTGCTAAGGGAACTAGTATAATGACAGCAGACATAGAAGCAAGAGCTCATGGTATCAATTTTGCAGAAGGAGACGGTAGAGAGATTATGTCCCATACTTGATTTCTCAAAGAACTTATACAATGTGGAGTTAAAGAAGCCACTTGGTGTGTAGTATCTAGAAGGGGACCAATGAATTCTGAACTCTGAATGGGAGACAGGTCTAATTTGGCAAAGTTTATGGTAATGCCCTGGGATTTGAACATCTGAAATAAGTAATCCCTGGTCTGAAGTAGTCAATGCCGGGTTGGGGCAGGTAGAAGCCAGTCCAAATACGGAAACATCTGGAATCTTTTCAGTCTCATATGAGCTGCCACTATTGCCATGCATTTAGTATATACTATGGTGGCTGTGGTGAGTCTAAAGGGCAGAGCTCTGAACTGGTGATGACTAGCTCCCAGCCTGAAGTGCAGATGACTTATGAAGAGACTATTTTGATGTGAAAGTACATGTCCTGAAGGTCTATAGAGCACATCCAATTGTCTTTGCCAACAGTGGTAGAATGGACTGAACCATAACCATCTGGAACTTTGACTTCACATACCAATTTAGGTCGCTCAGATCCAGAATGGGTCTCACGTCCCATTTTCTTTGGCACTAAACAGAAGTGACAGTAAGTTCCAAATCCTCTTTGTTCGGTCGAGACCTCTTGGATGACTTTTTTTGCAGCAATTTTTGAATCTCAAGTGTTGCATGCTCCCTCTGACTGGGTGGTACATCAGGAAGTTTCTTTTTTTCCACTGGAGGAGGATGGAAACAGAGAATATAATAACTTCTGGATATTATGCTTAGCAGCCAGACAGGTGAAGGCATCCAGGTGCAGTGAAAAATTACCCTCAACTGCATCCAGGAATAGACAGTCGGGCAGTGCTTCAGGAGCACTGATAGGGCCTCTCAGAGAAGGGTTCTCTGAAGCCCTAATTCTGCAGACCCCCTCTGCCTCTGAAGGAAGAATCCCTGCTTTGATCCTGAAAAGACCTTTGGGATTTCTGGAACCAAGTCTTCTTACCACCTTGTTGGTTTCTGGAAAAAGTATGTGAGAGGGGTAGAAAACTTGATCTCCACAGCAGTTTGCTGTCAGTAAGAGTTGCTGTATGGGAGATGAGCCTCATGGAGACATTAGCCACAGAAGCAAGAGTAGCCAATTGGGGAGATACTTTCTTGAAGTCCTCATCTGACATGGTCTCCATGAGAGAGATGGAAAGTTACCTGACCAAATTTCTTTGCAAGCAAGTGAAATGTGCCAAGTGATTTAATGACCTCAGCACAAAGGTAGGTGAAGCGTAAATGCACTTGCCACACCTGTCCATCACTCGAGACTCCCTGTTCAGCAAATGGACAGAGGAGCTTTGTTCAGCTAGTCAAAACAATGGCATCAACAGGAACACCTTTAGACCAAAGTAGTCTGTCTTTAGAGGGAACGAGGTATTTGTCAGGGCATTTGCGGACTGGTTTGATTGTATCCAGCTCCTTCCAAGCCTGGCAAGAAAATAAGTCAATCAGTTCATGGGGGGATCACCCAAGATGTAGATGGGCCCACCCAAAAGCCTCCAAGAAACATATAAATATATATATATATATATATATATATATATATATATATATATGGGTTACGTTCAGTACATCGAACTTCCACAAGATCGAAATCCACTGCATCGACACTGCATAATATCGACACCCGGAGAGCCGACATTCCCCACACGGTAAGGAACCATTTGGCCATCACCATGAACTTTGCCCCATACCCCTGCGGTAGTGCGTTCTCGGAGTTGGAATATTAAGTAAGGGGGGTGGGGGGGTGAAGCCCCCCACATCTGTGTGTTTGTTTAACTGGTAGATATGGAGTTTCGGATGGCCAAACAGTTCCTTACTGTGTGGGGAACGTCGGCTCTCCAGGTGTCGATGTTATGCTGTGTCGATGCAGTGGATTTCGATGTTGTGGCCATTCGATGTTCTGAAGGTAACCCATATATATATATATATATATATATATATATATATATATGTATGTATATATATATATATATATATATATATATATATATATATATACACACACACACACGCACACACACACACACACACACACACACACACACACACACACACACACACACACACACACACACACACACACACACACACACAAACACACATATAAATATAAATATGCAAACGTATATGTAAACATGAGTAAGGACTTAGATCTGTGACTTTGGAAGAATAGAATAATTTACTGGCAAGGTAAGTGAATTTGCTTAACACCCAGAGTAATAGCAGTAAAAGTAAACCCTTTGTTCTGAGCTTGTGGAATAACCTTTAAGACTAAGCAGCAATTTTTTTCTAGCTATTTAATTAAGATGTGCCAGTTTTCAGCAAGAAGGAACATTATTATATTGCATATGACATTGTAAGGTAATAAAATCCTGGTGGGATACCATGCCAAACATTATTTTAAGTGCACTTAAAATCGGCTGGCTTTAGAATCTGACATGCTTCTGTTAAGCTGTAGTACCATGATTTGTTTTTTTCTAGAACCAAGGGCATGCAATGTTAGCTACAATAAATACAAAACTGACTAATTTTACAAAATGAAATGAGATGATGTTTGGCACTATTCAGCTCATTTTGTTTTGTTAGTGGATGTAATTTTAGCATATCTTTATTAGCAAACCAAATAAAAAAAAAATCTAAGAAAGACAGGAGTCTAAGCTGTGCATGTCATTGTATAAACATGGCACGTGAAACGTTCTGGGGTGATATGTTAAGAATGATATACTAAACTTGCAAATTATTTTTGAAAAGAAATGTTTATAATCCTATGAATGCATTTCTTCCTAGTTCTGAGATGTCGGAAATGAGACAACATAACAAAAAAGCTGCCTACACTAAAACTATTTAGGTCTGGCTATAATTCACAAGTTTAATTACATCTATTTTATTTATTTGATATTTGATTACCAGGAAAGTCCAACTAGGCAGAAATCCCAATTTCAGTGAAGACTCAGGAAAAAAAAAAACTATAATGTAAATTGCATACATATGATCATGGAAACATACAAGTCATAAAATAAGTTACAAAAAATTATACAAATGAGATAAAGAGAATGAAATAACATGATTACATCAGAGACAGAGAATATTATGGAGAAAGAAGTAATGAGGCACAGAAGGAGCAGAAACAGAAAACTTGATGGAAGAATATTATAGCAATAACCCACACCTGGGTGTGGGTAATGCTGGATTCACCCACGGTTGGTGTGGTTTGGTCAAGAGGGCAAAGACAAACAAAGACAACTGTGGGTAAATCCAGCATTACCCACAAACAGAAGTGGGTTATTGCTATTATACAATGACAATATTTAAGAAAAAAAATACTTTTCTTAAATAATGGCATTGTATAATGCCTCCTTGGTGTTCTTCCGCAGCTGTCTGGTATTCTGCGGCAGTTCTGATGTAGTGCGCATGCGCATGCTTACATAGTACATCAGAGCTGTGGGTGGAAGCAACGGAGAAAGCAAGATCTCCGTTGCTTTTTACAAAGTGTCTCGCTATGTTAAAGGAGTTTAACATAGTGAGACAGATTTAGAAAAAGCAACAGAGAATCTCTGTTGCTTTTTTAAAGCTCTCTTGCTATGTTAAACCCATTTAACATAGCGAGACAGCTTTAAAAAAAGCAACAGAGAAAGGAAGATCTCCGTTACTTTTTTTAAAGCTGTCTCGCTATGTTAAACTCCTTTAACATAGCGAGACAGTGTCTAAACAGCAACGGAGATCTTGCATTCTCCGTTGATGTAAAAAAAAGACTTATACTAATGGAAAAAGTCTGGGCAACTGGACCTTTTTCCATTAGTATAAGTCTGATTTACATCGTGCATGCTGACCAATCAGTGTGCACGTTTTGGAATATTAATGGGGGATCGTTGTATAATATAGGCTAAGAAAGGTGGAAAAGAAGAGGGAAGGGGGTGAAGAGAGTAAAAGAAGATTTACGGATGACAATATAGAAGGAAATAAGGGAGAAGTAAGGGTGGGTGCTAAGAGACGTAAGAGGGATACTGGGTGTTTAGTAGATTGCAAGGAGGAAGGAGTATGGAAGAGAAAGGGAAGAGACAGATTATAAGAGAAAGAGTATAAGAAGGGGAAATAAAACAGTCAGTTCAACCTGAAGAAAGGCAAGTACAGAACCTAGAGTTGAGAAGGCATTCTTTCAAGGTATGCTTAAAAATGGGACCTGCAGGTGTTGCTCTAATGTCTGTAAGAATCCTGTTCCAGGTTTTGGCTACTAAGCAAGAGTATGACCTATGTCCTATGCCTTTTTTAGGTTTATGGGTTTCAAGAAGCTGTTTCTCAGATGAGCAAACTGAACAGCTAAAAGGTAATGTTTGAGAGTGTTACTGATGGATGGACTGTGGAAAGGATTATATATCATTTTGTGAGCAAGTAGACATTGAGTGTACTTGAGATAATTGGGCAACTCAAACCAGATTAATGTTTTCAGAGTACAGTAGTAGTTGAGCAGCGATGACTTTTATACGACAGACTGGTTGCAAACCTAGCTACCTTTCTACAACAAAGTTCTAATTTTGTAATGAAGGAGCTCTGAATATTGGTAAGAAATTGAGAGACAATTGAGACCAACATTAAACGAAATGCCTGTTTCTATAAAATATAAACTCCATTACTCTGACTTTAACATCCATGTTCAAGTCTTCTGTCACAGAATGTTCTAAAATAATAACTGTAAGATTTGTAACAAGCATCAGCAACATGCAGAATTCAGTCATCTGGTCAAAGCGGTCTAACAAATTGTGTGACTTTCTTTCCCCAGGATTCCAGTGGTCTGGCTGCTCTGACAACCTGTCCTATGGAATCTCCTTCTCACAATCTTTTGTTGACAACCCAGAAAGACGTCGTGGAATGTCATCCAGCAGAGCATTAATGAACTTACATAACAATGAGGCTGGCAGGAAGGTAAGTAGAACACAGAATGATGCATGGAGGATTGGAACTAAAAAAACAGATAAGAAAAGAAGGCAAGCAAGTCGTCTACTCAGAGGCGATCTCTGCTTAACATACAAGGCCATGTCAAACCCAGAGTTGTTGGACATGCTACACTTAAAGAAATCCCAATCCCTCAGAGCCACACGCTCCAGGGATCTAAACCTTGTCATCACAATAAACAAAACATGCTGGAGAGATAGGCTCCTGACCCAGAGACTCCGCAGACTCTGGAATAGACTGCCCATACATGTCAAGCAGAGCATCTCTTTGGCCCTCTTCAAAAGGAACCTTGACGATTGGATGGGAGAAAGGAAATTCACCCCGGGGATCACGTCAGTCTCCCTGCTAGACAAGGGTCCAGGGAAGTAAATAGCGTTGGAAGAAATAGCCAGGGAATTGTTATGTCTAGGCTTGTATAGGCCCTAGGGCCAATAGCCTAGTACCAGCCTATGAACCTATGAATAGAGTTTGGGGTAGGCAGTGTGTGTGGTCAGATGGCTACCGGTCCTGCTGGTCTTCAAGCTTAAACATACTCCTGTATGAAGAGATTTAGCTGAGTATGTGGGGTGGCAACCATATACAATTGGAAGATTTTGCGAATTATCTAAATTCTACCGTGACTTTTTTGAGGTTTAAATCAACCATATCATAACATGACATCTTGTTAATAAGCAATGGATGTGCTTTTGAAACCTCCTCCTATAAAAAAGCTATTAGAAAGGCTATATACTTACATAGAACTAGTACGCATCTTAGACATATCTTTCCTCATATAGTACGTGGCCAGATAATTAGGACATCTAGAAGGAATACTGATGAAAATGCATAGAATAAGGCAATTCAAGGTTTCCATTGGTCACAAATTTTTCCTGACAGTCAGAAATTGGGAAATTCAGTGATGGTGAGAGTACTTCTCAGATATTTTTAGTCATTCTGAGAACTAACATATTTTTGTAGTATATTTCCCAAAGTGTTTATTGTTGCACTTGTATTTCCTACTTAAATTTAAACTATTTTGTCAGAATAGCTTTTTGCTTGTTTTAAATTGCATCCTGGGTGATGTGAAATGTGATTGTTAGCAAGCAGTTACACTAATAAAAAAAATCCTCTTCATGAAGCATCTTAAAATAAGTACACGAGAAGTGTGAGCATTTGTTTTTATAAAACTGAAACAATGGATCTGTCTTCCAGTTAAACTTTATGCTCTCTGTGGTAAAATTACATATGTTTTGTCTTTTGTATGAATAATATCGTAAACATGAATAAACCTGAATTCAGGAAAACTGTAAAGTATACATTGCAGGAAACAAGTTTACGAATATGATACATTCTTCTTCCAGTCTTCATTTCTTCAGTAAGATGTTTCGTCCTCCATGCTCATCTACTGTAGTTTCAACAAAAATTCCTGTTGCCAGAGCATGTTCTTTTAACATGAACAGCATGGATCTATATCTGCTTATCTGTTGCGTTAAGCATATTATTTACTGTTACTTCAAACCTGTTGATGGCATGAATAAGAAATACATGTTCACTTATTGCAATATGTGGAACAATAGTGGAGTAAGGAGTGGGGGCTTTTGTCAGGTCTGTGCCTTTTCCAGAGGTGGCAACCTTAATTCAAGCTGTACTCTGATCACCCTAGTATGGAGCAGGCATCAACAAAGGAAGTAAAATATAAAAAGACCTACTTATAATTCAAAGTCAACAGAAAAATTCTGTTTTTGCCATAGGTATTACATTTCAGACTCTTCCATCTTCCAAATGTCACCAGGGTACCTTAGGTTTTCAAACTTACATATAATTTATGAAGCTGCAGCAAGAAAAAAGTAGAAGTAAAATGTGGTTTATATAGCTATACAGACACACACACACACACACACACACACATATATATATATATATATATATATATATATATATATATATATATATATATATTTATATATATTCCCTAAAAAACAACACATTACCATAACTTCGACTCACATAACACCGAGACGACATTGCCAAAAATGTAAGTGGACAAACTCCCTGAATGGCGTATTTTGCCTCCGGGAAACTAACCACTTGGCCACAGTGGCGAACTTTGCCTTTTTCTCTAATGTACTGCGATCTCAGAGTTGGTGTATTTAGTGGGGGGGGTGCAGCCCTCCATATGGGGGTTTGGAGGGTGAAGCCCCTCACTTTGGTGGGTTTAATTTGTTTTGGTTGTTTGTGTTTTACTTATTTATGGCCAAGTGGTTAGTATCCCAGAAGTGAAATACACTGTTTCAGGAGTTCATTCATTTAAATTT
>NC_056741.1:14498768-14583768 GCF_019279795.1 Protopterus annectens | reverse complement strand
CAACATATGCTGCCTTCCAAGGGAAGTGCAGCCTAGCTAGGTTCAAGCTCTATGAGGTGAACTAGTGCTTTGGCTAGGTGTCTGGTGGTAAGCCAAAGCTGCTCTCTCCAGGATGGGCAGGCCAGCAATAGCTGCCAACTCCCATCTTTCCCTACCTATTCCTATAAGGTCCCGAGCTGCTATATGAACTTAGGCTGCCTACATGTAGCCAGCCTGAATTAACACTGTTATGCATCCTGTGCTAATTTTCAGCTGTACTGTAGTGTTGCAGACTATAAAAAATGTTGATGAGACTAAACTACTCTTTCATATACTGTGGAAGTTGCTCTGGCCACACTAGGGACATTATGTTAATCATTTTCTGGGTTCAAGAGTTCATATTGACGAACCCCTTAAAATACCAGACATCCCATTGTGATTCCTGGGTTGTGAAGTGCATCTTCTTCACATCACCACCCAATCTGTTAGAGGACCAGAGTATACTCACCTAGGAGAACAATCAGTACCTGTCTTGGCTATGAAGTCACCTCAAAGATTGGACTTCTAACAAGTACAGCTTTCAAGAACGACAAACAATGAGGGAAGAGTCTGTAGTCACAGTGGCCTGGGGATGGGAAAAAATAAAAGGCTGACCTGCTCAGAGTAGTGGGAACTCCAACCACCACTGAATGTGGTAACAACAAACATATGGTGCATGGAAGGGGAAAGTATATATGATGTGTCAGATAGGACCATTGAACTACTAGAGACCACTGTAAAACTTTCATGTGGAATTTCACCAATGGTACAAGATAAATAGAGGCAGGCATGTGCCCAAGGAGATGAAATACTGAAGTGGCAGGACTGTGAATCTGCAAGATGTGCGAAGTTTGTGGATGAAGAGAATTAAATTTTGATAATGGTAGCTTGGATGTGTGATTGACTGTATTCAAATGGCAACCAATAAATTCTCACACTTGAGCTTGTTCCAGGCAGGATTTTTCATAATACATTGTTATGCCAAAGGACAGATACAGCTGGAGTAAGGAATCTCAGCTCTGATTAGGGATGACTTTGTGGAAGTGGACAGGGCCCAGTCAACCAAGTGAAGGAAGACCTGGAACCCCTGCAGCCTAAGCCAGGCTGCCACTACTGCCATGCATTTTGCAAACACCCAGGAAGTTGTGGTGAGACCAAAGGGTAGAGCCCAAAAGTGGTAATGACTGGCCCCCCAGCTAAAGCACAGAAACTTCCAGAAGTGCTTTGCTATCTTTATGTGATAGTAAGCATCCCTGAGTTCCACTGAGCAAATCCAGTTGTCCTTCCACAGGACAGGAAGAATGGACTGCATTGTGACCTTCCAGAATTTAGTCTATTTGGCAAATTGTTTCAGCTTTCTGAGATCCAAAATGGGTCTATGTTCTTTGTTTTTCTTCAGTATTAAAAAAAATCTGGAACAGACCCTAAATCCTTGCTGGACTGGTGGAACCCCTTGGATGACTTGGCTGACAAGAAGTTTTTGAATTTCCTCTGCTACGTCACTTCTCTTGCAGGGTGGTACATCTGGAAGAGATTTTTGAGAGTGACTGAGAGTAAACAGAAAGAGAACTGTATAACCTCTGGACAAGACTCTTAACATCCATGCCCAAGCTTTTGGGTGGAGAGCCAAGTGACACTGACTGCTTCCAGAGCAGATGCTTAAAAGCAGTGAGCAAAATTTTATAAGCACATCCAGGCATGATGGCACATGGCAATGCTGGTGCCTGCTTGCATGGGACATATAATTGGCTGAGTTTAACATTGGCCTTAAAGAGACATTAGATATGGACTACATAGTAGACAGCTGAGCCTCCAGAGGCTGCTAATTCCTAACAACCTTTGACACTTCAGCGACAAGGTCTCACTGAAGCCTTATCAAATAGGCAAGATAATTCAGGACATGCAAAGTAAAAGTAGCTGAAGCGCATGTGTGCTTTCGCAAGCAATCCAACCAGCCCTGAAAGCTTGGCTCTGAGGAGCATCTGGCTCTGACAGCACCAGAGTCGAGAAAGCCAAGGATGGAGTCTGTGTCTGAAGTGGCCATGCCATCAGCACTGCCAGAGGGGAGGGCAACCCAGTCAGTCCTGAAATACCAAGAGCTAAAAGAACCAGGGGAGGAACAAAAATGCTGGGAGCCAAAACCTCAGGCTTTGGAGCCAAGGAAGCAGGGATGATACCTAGCTGTATTTGAGACTGAAAAAAGGATTGCATCAATTGTCCAAGATTAGAAGGCTTGAGGCTCCCAACCAACCTGGTAGACCTGGACAAAGAGGCCACCAAAGGTGGCTTGGATGACCTCTTAGTAGTCAACAAGTAGATCTGAAAGGGGTAAGATCATTCCCAAGGGAGACAGGCAGATGGCCCCGGAGAAAACTCTGCAGGAGTAATAGGGTAGAAGAAATTGCAGTCTGCTCGAGGAAACAGCAGGGTCCTTGATAGAAAAGGGGCTAGGTATACTAAGATTACAGAAGTTGGAAAACTCTGACCCTAGCAGCACTGGAGAATGGGGTTGAATTGGCACTGATGAACTTGAAGGGTTTGGAGCAGGAGGAGCAGAACGGTGATGTAAATTTGGCTCCAGCTGTCCCTCAGTAGATGAGGAGGATCATTTTCAAGCCATCTGCTCTTTCCCACAAGACTTGGACTCCTTCTTCCTTGATCTATTATCTCCTACGTTTCTGTCTTCTTGTTAGTGGAGGAAAGTAAATAATGTGGGAAGAAATAGCCAGGGAATTGTTATGGCTAGGCTTGTATAGGCCCTAGTACCAACCTATGAACCTATGAGAGGAAGAAGCAGTGGAAGGTTGAAGCAGGCCCTTTATGAAATATTTAGCCCATCTTTCTTTCAGAGTGCGAGCTCCAATGGTAGTGCACGCTTGACATTCAATCTTTAAATGGGCAAGGCCCAAGCTGTAAACACATTTGTCATGGGCATCCTGTGGTGGCAGGTTATGCCCACATCAATCACATTTCTTAAACTCCGAAGCCTTCTCCATGTTCAGGGGAAAAAAGTACACTAACACACTGTATAACAATCAAATGACAAGAACATTTAACCTACCTACCTAGACAGGAAAAAACACAGAAGCAATAACAATCTTATCTGCTAATATCTACTAACACGACTTATAAAAAAATATTAACAAGTATTAACTACAGTAACTACAAACACTGAGAACTGAGTTTAAGAAGATAGGGAATAAAGATGGGAACACCAAAACACCACACAAACTATTTAAAAGGAAACCTGTAAAAAACCTATAAAAAAACACACACACACACATAGCTATCAGGAACACTATATCTAACATGCTAACACGTAGGGTAGAGGAAAATATAAAAAAAATAGCCAAAATGTTATCTGTACAAGGATACAAGCTGGCAGAGCTCTCAGCCACAATTCAAGAATAATGACAGTAAATGAGATCTGAGTAGAGGTTGTTAGAGTAGGGTATCATGGGTAGAAGAGGCAGAGTTCTTGGATGGAAAATTCTGAAAATGACCAGCATAGGATCAGACTTAGATCCAATAATCCAGAAAATTTGAAGGGATGGAAACGACAATATTGGATCATAGGTTTAGTACCTGCTAACTGTTATGCACAGGGTGTGCGTGCGTGTGTGTGTGTGTGTGTGTGTGTACATATTTATCTAGTATAAAAATACATAATTGTTAATATGATTTATATAATCAGAATAATATTTAAAAGACAAGTACATTGCTTTTCTGACTCTTTTCTTTAATAGTACAGACATGATTAATCACAACATAGTTTACATAAATAAAAACTCCAACATAAATAAAACAAGCTAAGAATTGCTATTCAGAAACTATGAATAGTAACTATACTACAATTTGTAAGTTAAACCTACAAAAGATAGATAATGTCATTATATAAGCAAATGATTTTTAACATTTTCATTTTTTTGCAGGGAGCAAGTCCCTAGCACCTTCGTGGGGGTAGCACACTCACCCACAGATTTAGTTAGTCTGATTCTGAGGTAACAATCTCGGCAGAAGAGAATAATATGTATAAAGTGCATTTTAGAGTTTTGTTGCTTCTTCACGTTGAAGGAATCTCAGAGTAAGAATTATGGGGTATATGGGAACAAGGGGAGGCATGCCACACACCCAATGGAAAAAAAATGTTAAGAGTTGTATAATGTGATATTTTTACTTTGTAGGCAGTTTATCAAAGTGTTGCATTTCTTTCCCGGTTAGGCTTTTTAACAGCCTAACAAGCCTTCTAATATCAGGCAAAGTATATACCCTGAAGGTAGTTTTTTGAGAGAATGTGTTCAAGGACTTATAAGTCTAGTTACTGTGCTTCACGGTAACACCAAGGGACTAGGTCAAACACAGGCATAGGTGGGCCAGTGAACAAAAAAAAAATCAAGATCTCTGACTAGATATAAAATGCAAAAGGCAGTCCTTCTTCTGCTGACATACTCATATATGACATAAAAAGGGTGATTTGACCTGCTTTTCACCATGGTGAAAGGTAGGAAGAATACAGCAGAAATAGACAGCCTAGGCAGCCTACAGTTCCAGTCACACGACTTGCAGTCAAGCCCTATTATTAAGGAAAAGTTATAGTGGATGGGCAATGCTCTCTCCCAGGATCATAGGAAGTACAAGGCACCTGGGTCTTGCAACCATTTATGCCTTGCCAGTACCCATCATTAGACCATATGGCTTTTTTCAAAAAGGGCTAAGCCAGTTAGGCAATGGGTGAATTTGTGAAACCCATCCAATTGTCTAGTTCTAATGTGAAGTCAGATAATGCATCACATTATTTAATTTGCAGCAGGAGAGTATTTCTTTTCTGGGAGCATACTGTTTTTAATCCAGTTATCTTTTTTATTGTAAGCCAGTGATCATAGGATCATAGAAGGTTACTAGGCTATTGGCCCTGAGGCCCTTATAAGCCTAGCCAAGAGTTTAGCCCATGTTTAGACAAATCAGCACTCAAAGCCCCTGTACAGCAGGGACATGAGTGGAATCCCAGGGGTATACTTTCTGTTTCCCATCCAGTAATCCAGGTTGTGCTTAAAAAGGGGTAAACAGGTACTCTGCTTGATGTGGAGAGGGAGTCTATTCCATAGATGGGGGAGTCTCTGGGACAAAAATCTGTCCCGCCAACAAGTCTTGCTGATGTCACAGACTAGATTGAGGCCGCGCGTGCGGGAACTTGACTTGCTGATATGCAGCAGTCCCATCAAAGTGGAGTCTGTGAACACCTTGTATGCCAGACAGAGGTCACCTCTGTGGAGTCTGTATGAAACCGAGTAGAGGGATAGGGTTTTTACCCTATCTGTGTATGGTAGATGTTTGAGGCCCTGGTTTATTATGTTAACCACTGTTTATTCTTTCCACTAAATTCATATATATATATATATATATATATATATATACATATATATATATATATATATCTAGGTTCATAGGTAGTTACTAGGCTATTGGCCCTAGGGCCTATATAGCCTAGCCAAAAAGGTACCCTGGCTTTCGCCACCCAAGAAAATTATTTTCCTGTGCCCATGTTGAGCAGAGCTACAGAAGTGATCCCCGGGGTGAATTTCCCATCTGCCATCCAACCATCAAGATTTTTCTTGAAGAGTGCTAATGAGATGAGAAGCTTTGTTTGCTATAGATAAGTAGTTTGTGCTTGTGTTATGTGGCGGATCCTGGCACCCGACAGGCAAATAACAGTAACCTTCTCCTTGTTCAGCCTAGTGAGTGGGACGTTAGTGTGCCTGACTATAGAGTCACCTATTACTAGTGTGTTGAGTATGTTATTTTGCCTTAAGGGCTGTGATTGTGTGGCACACTGGTTTTGTGAAGTATGTGTTTCATGGTTTGTGTTGAGGGGTGGAAGTTGCTTGGATGTCTGCTTTGGAGGTCTCTGTTGATTTTGCAGATTGCTATTTAGAGCCTCCGAGTATGTTTTTGTGTATTTATGTGTGTTTTTTGCCAGTGCTGGTTTCATAGGTCTATGTGAGACTGGTGGTGTGATGCAAGTAATTCCCTTCTCCTCTTGACTGCCTGGTCCAATCTTGGGTTGAGAGAGCTTAACCTCCAGTTTGGCTGTATAATTGCATCTCTCACATGTATTAGTGTTTGGTAGAAGGAGGAGAGGGTTGTCTGTGTACATGAGGCAATTGTAACATTGCCTCAAAATGCCCAGATTCAACAGTTGGACTGGAGAGTACACCTGAAACTGCCCTTTGGACATGCCTGGATAGGTACAGTGAACTGTTTTACTGATTTGCTGGTAAGGTCGAAGCTTAGATGAAGCTAAGACCCTAGTAGACTGGCCATTGACCCTGCCTGGAATAATTTTGTTGTGGTGAGTATAAATGAAATATATGAAATTGCCATAATAACAGATCTGTGTTGCCTTGTTTTCATCCTGTTCAACCTTTGGGACATCGGATCCAATCACATCTGACCTTTGCACCTTATAGAAACACTGAATCCAGGGCTCTGACTCCTCCCCTATCCATAATACCCTGTGTTCTCCTAAGGTAGCTCAAATCAAGTTTGCCTGCTTATAAGCAGAAATTAAACAAAAATCTTCATAAACAGGCTTACTTATAAGTAAAAGGATAAGTTGTCGCCACAGAAAAGACCCTTAAAGAGGATCACCTGTTCAAACAAGGGGATGGATGTTGTACTGGGTGAAAACAAGACAACATGGATCTATCATTACGGTAAGTACATAACTTTTGTATCCGATTTTGTCTGTTTTTGTCTGATTCAACCTTTGGGACAGACTCCCAGACTACCAAAAGACACCTGGGTGATATCAAGGAAGGATATTCTTGAAGAATGTACAGCTGGAGGATGTTCGGGAGGTCTTGTACATCCAGCTTGCACTGAGACACGAATGTGTGGGCAGTTGACTGAGTAACTGCAGCTCAAACCTTGTCAATAGAAAATCTGCGAATAAAGGATGTAGAGGTAGCTATAGATCTTGTAGTGTGTGCCTTTGTTTTTTCTGTAAGAATAGTCCCTGTTTATCATATACAAAAATTATATAGTCAGACAGCCACCTAGATAGGGGAACCTTTGATACACTTTGGCCGAGTTTAGCGTTTGAGAAAACAACAAATAGCTGATCAGATTTCCTAATACCCTTAGTCCTGTGCAGATAAAATCTGAGTTGTCTGTGAACATCCAATAAATGTAAAGTGTACTCTCCTTTATTAGAAAATCCTGGAAAAAATACTGGCAGATTGATGGCCTGATTAAGATTCATTTTGGATGCCACCTTTGGGAGGAAAATGGAATTCATTGTCAAGGACAACCTTGCATAGCTTACTATACTTATTTCCTTGTTTCACTTAAAAGAAAGTTACTGTTTGTCGTTTTTTGCATTTAAGTTAGCTGTAACACATTGCATTTAAGTTAACTGGCACTTGCTCACTAAAGCAATTATATAAGTCAGCACTAAAAAATTAAAAGCACTACACCCTCACAAACTCCCCTTGAGTACCTTGTTCCCCATTGGCCCTTTTTTTTCAATTATAAAGGAATTCTCAATACTATTCTAGCATGTCCAAAGGTCAGTTGTCAATATCCTCTCCGGTCCAGCTGGTGAATCTGGGAATCTTGAGGCAATGTTACAACTGCCTCATATACACAGACAACCCTCTCCTCCTCCCAACAAATTCCAACACATGTGAGAGATGCATCCATATAGCCAAACTGGAGGCTAAGCTCTCTCAACTCAGTACTGGCGTAACCAGTCAGGAGGAGAAGAAAACCACACTCTCTACAATTCCAGTCTCACATAGACCTACCATGACAGCAAACCAAACACATAAACACACAAAAACATACTTGGAGGCTCTAAATAAAAATCTGCCTAAGCAGCAGAGACCTCCAAAGCAGACACCCAAGCAACTGCTACCCCAAAACAAAACACATGCAACACATAGCTCACAAAGCCAGTGTGCCGAACAGTCACAGCCCTTACGGCTAAACAACACACCTGATACACTTGTAATAGGTGACTCTATCGTCAGGCACACTGACGTCCCGCTCACCAGGCTGAACAAGGAGAAGGTCACGGTGAGCAGCCTGTCGGGCGCTAGGATCCGCCACATAACACAAGCACTCAGGCCACTCCAAGGCAAGTACAAATATGACTCAGTCATTGTCCATGCTGGTGTGAATGACCTGAGACGTACCTCCCTGGACTACATGAAAAGAGACATAGAGGAGCTCTCTGAGCATGTGGCCCAGGCCGGTATGACCCTGACCTTGAGTAGCATCTTACCCTCACCAAGAATGATGTCACAATATGAAGACAAGATGATCAATTTCAACAATTGGCTTAAGTATTGGTGTCATTCAAAGGGGATCCAATGCCTGTCAGCCTGGGATGACATGCTCAACAAGCCACGATGCTTCGCTAGGGACGGCTTGCAGCTGTCACCCCTGGGCTTTCGGATATTGGCAAAGGCTCTTGCTACCCCCATAGTGCCTCTTTTAGGCAAGGCTCAAAAGACAAACTCACCTCTATAGGTATCACAAGGGATAAGAAACTAAGAGTAATGCTACTCAATGCCAGAAGTCTAAACCTCAAGATGCACACACTCGAAACTCTCCTTAGAATGGAGAACATCGATATCTGTCCAGTAACAGAAGCCTGGTTCAAGGCTCCCGAGAGCACCCCAGCACTACCAGGTTATACCTCATACCATGCTTTTCGGCCCCAAAACTTGGACCGAACCACAAAAGGAGGGGGAGTATCAATATTCGTCAAAGATACCCACACCTCCAGGTTGGTGGCACAGCACGAAGCATCAGACACTATCCACGTGCAACTAACAGTGGGTAAAACTGCCTTCCAGTTTATAGCCTGCTACAGACCACCCTCCCAAACCCAGGAACCCCACTCGGCCTTCCTGAGAACACTGGAAAATATGAAGGTCTCTCCAAACACCATTATATTGGATGACTTCAACTACCCAAACATAGACTGGGAGCATTACTCTAGCTCCAACACCCTAGCCCAAAGGTTCCTAGAACTTATAAACTCAAATGCTATGGAACAACTTGTTACCACTCCCACAAGAGGGGAAAACATACTGGACCTGATCATCACCAACATGGGGACTCTATGCTCCAGACCAGAAGTGTATCCCTCACTGGTAAGATCAGACCATAAACTAATCTCACTGGATATTCACATCCCAACCTCACCTCCTGCCCAGAAAACCACAGTGAAAAACTTCTCTAAAGCAAATTTCACACTCCTCAAAACCGAGGAAGAATCCTTCAAAGCCCCTGGGCCTGTGGAAAATACGGCCCAGACCACAGAATCCTTTATAAACGCATTCTATGAACACCTTCAGGAATGCATGGATCATGCAATCCCAATTAAAACCAAGACCCAATCCTCCAAAGGCAGACGTCCTGTCTGGTGGACCCCAGCCATAAACAAACTATACAATAGAAGGAGGAAGCTACTAAATGATAGAGCAAAATCCCAAAAAGGGAAGGCATCTCTGATCAATATTAGCAAAAAATGAGAAGTTATGTACCTACCATAACGTTCCATGTAAGTTGTCTTCTTCTCGCCTTCTTTCTTGCTGGATGGGTTCGGAGCCGATCTTCAGCTCCAACTTGGCCTATACTAAAGCTCAAGAGCTATTTTTACCGGCTCGAGGCTTCCCTATATTCCACAATGCTAGGTGCTAACTACCCAGATCTCGTTTGATAGCTGAAACCATAGCAGTTCTGATCTCCAAAATAAGGAGAAGAGGAAACCTCACTCGTAAGTCACCTAGACCTATAGCTACCAGTAAAGATAGCCAAGGGGGCTAATACTGAGGCAGAAAGAAGATCCCCAAGGATCCTTAGGTCTGTCCAGGCTAGGGGGATGGGGGGTGGGACGCAAGAAAGAAGGCGAGAAGAAGACAACTAACATGGAACGTTATGGTAGGTACATAACTTCTCAATGTTAAGTTGTCAATCTCACCTTCATTCTTGCTGGCTGGGACCGCGTCCCTAGCACCTTCACCCTGGGTGGCTCATTGGAACAGACTCTTGAGAACGGTGGAACCAAAATTAGCCCGGCTTCGGAAGGCCATGTCTAATTTGTAATGAGAGATAAAGGTATGAGGAGAGGCCCATGTGGCTGCCACACAAATGGAATCTATTGGTACTCTAGCCTGAAAAGCTATTGACGTGGCTAATGCTCTGGTTGAGTGAGCCCTGGGCCTTGATGGTAGCTTTTGGCGTCTGAGGTCATAGATGAAAGTAATCACAGAAGACAGCTATCTAGAAAGGGTTACTTTGGAAACTGGAGTGCCTTTCTTCCCTGCTGCATAAGATAGGAAGAGCTGCTCAGATTTCCTAGCTTGCTTGGTTCTATCCAGATAGTAATGGAGCTGATGATGAACGTCCAAAAAATGCAGCTTTCGTTCCACTCTGTTGGAGTAGTTGGGGAAGAAAACTGGGAGATCAATAGTCTGGTTTAGGTTTGCCTCAGAAGAAACCTTGGGTAAAAATGACGGGTTAGTCCTGAGGGACACTCTGTCTTTATGGAAAACTAGATAAGGTGGATGAATGCAAAGGGCATGAAGTTCTGATACTCTTCTCGCAGATGTTATGGCGACTAGAAAAAGAGTCTTCCAAGAAAGCAACTTCAAGGAGCAGGAAGCCGCAGGTTCAAAGGGGGGAAGAATCAAGGAAGTTAGAACCAAATTTAAGTCCCACTGTGGTGGGGGGTCTCTGATCGGGCCTTAAGCAAAAAGATACCTTTAAGAAAAGTTTTACAAAGCTTATGGGACATGATACTGGAGTCCGAAAAACCTACGTGAAAGTTCAAAATAGCCGGTAACTGTACTCTTATGGTGGAGGAAGACGACCTTGAGTGAAACAGCTCGGCTAGGAAGTCTAGGACTGATTGGATAGGGGCAGTAAAGGGATCCATATTTCTAGCTGCTGCCCAGAAGGAAAAACGCTTCCACTTGCTGGCATAAATCCTTCTGATAGATGACTTCAGGGAAGCTATAAGTATGTCACGCACAGAATGGGAAATAAGGGGAAGCCTGGCTAAGGTTGGAATTGGAGCAACCAAGCTGTGAGGTTGAGAGATTGGAGGGAGTGGGGCAGCTGTCCTGACTGATGGGTCAAAAGATCTGGCACTGGGTCCAGATACCAGGGCTGCCCCAAGAGGTAATGATGCAGGAACGGAAACCATATCTGTCGAGGCCAGTAAGGAGCAATGAGGATCATGGTGGCTCTCAAGGCGGTAGCTTTCTGAATCAATTGAGTGATTAATGGAAAGGGGGGAAAGGCATACAGAAGTCCCTGGGGCCAATTGTGGACTACAGCGTCTCTGGGGGGGTGGCTGGAAAGAGGGAAGAGAGTGAAGAAGTCATGGCACTTGCTGTTTTGAGGTGTAGCAAAAAGATTGCAGCAAGGTCGACCCCATTTCTGAAAAATTTCTTCCACTACTGCTTGTTTGAGAGACCACTCGTGTGGCATGAGAATGGCTCTGCTCAACCTGTCCGCTATGATGTTGGACTTCCCGGGAATGTGTTGCTATCAGAAACCACTGACAGGAGATCACCCACTGCCAAAGTCTGAGTGACTCTCGACATATGGGATAGGACTTGGTTCCGCCCTGCTTGTTGATGTACCACACTACGGACATATTGTCCGTCTGAACTGCAATAGTCCAGATGGGAAGAGAGTCCTGAAGGCCTTGCAACGCTAAAAGTACTGCTCTCATCTCCAAGACATTTATGTGCAGGTGGCACTCGAAAGGTTGCCATGTGCCCTGGACTGTCCTGCCCTGACAATGCCCCCCCCCACCCGATCAGGGAGGCATCCGTTGTCACCGTGGTGACCGGGGGAGAAGGAAGAAATGGTCTGCCCTGAAGGACTTGAGGGGAGACCATCCACCAAGAAAGATGTTTCTTGCAAGACAGGGTTATTAAGATGCTGTGTGACATTGGAAGCTGTTGAAAGGACCACTGGGAAAAGAGCATCCACTGAAGGATCCGCATATGAAAGCAAGCTAGGGGAAGTAGAGTAATGGCTGCCGCCATGAGACCTAATACCTTCAGGACAACCCTGGCCTGGATTTTGTTCTTCTGAAGGAGGATGTGAACATGCCTGAGAATATCTAGAACTCTTTGCTCGGTTAGTTTTGCAGAGAACCGGACTGTGTCCAAGGTGGCGCCTATGAAGGTAATAGACTGACAAGGCGACAAGGCAGACTTTTCGAAATTTATGGAGATACCTAGCCCTTTGCAAGTATTAATGGTGTAATCTCTGGAGAGGAGACGTTGATGCCTGGTGGTGGCAGTGAGTAGCCAGTCGTCTAGGTATGGAAACACCTGGAATCCTTGACGCCTCAGATGAGCCGTAACCACTGCCATGCATTTGGTGAACACTCGGGGGGCTGTAGTGAGACCAAAGGGCAGGGCTCCGAACTGATAGTGACTGGCTCCCAGCCGGAAGCGGAGAAACCTCCTGGAGCGCCTGTGCATCTTGATGTGGTAGTACGCAAAGGTCTACTGAGCACATCCAATCGTCCTGACCCAGAAAGGGTAGAATGGACTGTAGTGTGACCATCCGGAACTTCGTTCTTCTTACAGACTTGTTTAGTCTGCTGAGATCCAATATTGGTCTCCAGTCCCCTGAATTTTTTGGTACCAAAAAGAACATGGAGTAGATTCCGGATCCTTGTTGGTCTGCTGGGACTGGCTGGATGGCTCTTTTTTCTAGCAGTTTTGATATTTCTAGCACTGCTTGTTCCCTTAGACCAGGTGGAACGTCTGGAAGGGGTCCTTTTTGCTGAGTTGGGGTGTGGATAAAGGGAATTTTGTAACCCTCGGATATAATCAACCATACCCATTTGTCTTGGGTGAGTGAAAGCCAGGCTTCTGGGTACAGTGATAACCTTCCCCCGACTGCCTCCGAAGGTGGACAGTCGGGCAGCTTCTCAGGGATGCTGGAAGGGTTTGTCAGAAAGAGACTCTCTGCTACCCTGATTTTGCAGACCTCCTCTGCCCCTAGGGCGGCGTCTGTTATTGTCCCCCCCCACCTCTAGAGGGGAACTGACCTCTTGCGTCAGGCGTGACCTCTTGTGGTTTATGGAACCACATTTTCCCACCCTTCTGACATTTAGGATATGGTCTAGACGGGGTGGAAAAATGGACTCCCACGGCAGAGAGAGTCTTGCCTTCTTGCTCGCATCGGGTCAAAGTATCCTTCACCTGAGGTCCAAACAAAGCTGAACCGTCAAAGGGGGAGTTAGTGAAGGATGCCTTGAAAGGGTCTGCAAAGTTACAAAGCCGCATCCAGGCGTGACGCTGTAAGGCCACGCCTGTGCCTGCAGCTCTACTCGCCCCATTGGCCGCATAGGAAATAAGCCGCATGGAGGAGTTGACAATGGAATTCAGGGTTGCCAGCTGGGAGTTGATTTTGTCCTGAGACCCCACAGCTGTTGGATCCTGTAGGACCTCACCCACTTCTTTGAGCATGTCCCTTTGAAGGCGGGTGAAGTGGCACAGATAATTCAGCGACCGCATGACAAAGGTCGCTGAAGAAAACATCCGCTTGCCGTACCTATCCATAGTCCTAGACTCCTTGTTAGGAGGATGGACAGGTACTGAAGGATCAGCTAGTTCCTTCTTAGTGGCTGCAGCCACCACCATGGCATCAACTGGGACACCCTTGGCTAAAAACTGTTTGTCCGAAGGAGTTGTTATGAATTTTGAAGGCCTCCGTGGAGTAGGTTCCATCGTATCAGGGGCTGTCCACGCCTTCCGTGCCACCACTTCCATGAGGGGGTCAAAGGGCGGAGACACCCAGGAGGTGGAAGGGCGAGAGCCAAACGTCTCTAGGTAAACCAACTTGTCCTCAGAAGGATTAAGGGTAGACCAGTTCCCCCTCTGCTTAAGGATCTCAAGGATGTCTGAAAAAGAGACATCCTCAGAGGGGGACCGTGGGGACCCTTTCGACTCATCCAAGTCGGTATCCGATGTAATGGACTCAGGGGAGTCCACATGCTTCCTCTTACATTTCCTCTTCTGAGGGGGCTCCCCTGACGGATCAGGGGAAACCTCGGAAGAGGAGGATATTCCCAATGGGGAAACCTGAGGCGTTGGATCTCTACGGTCAGGAATGAGAGAGTGGGTAGAGACCGCAGCAGGCACTACAGAGGGAGGAGCTGAGGGAGCCGACCGTGGAGCAGGCACAGGGGCCATCACACTCCTCATGACTTCAAAGGCACCCATATCAGGCAGGGTAGAAGGTCCCCGCTCTGAAGAGATAAGGACCCCTCCTGGCACTGAGAGAGATGGCTCCGAAGCCGATGTCGGGGCTGAACTCACCAGCGCCGAAGCTCCAAGAGGGAGAATGGGGTCGGACAAGTGTCCGATGCCACTGGCCCCCTCGGAGCCGACGAGGAAGTCCATGCACCCGGATCCCTCCAAGGATGGGACCATGGAAGAGACTGGACCTGACGACGGAGCTGAAAGGTGAGGTATCGGCTCCGACGCGTCGACGGTTATGGCTCAGACAAGCTCCGGCTCCGAACCCAGGGGAAGAGTCAGAGGAGGAATCGAAGATGAGGTAGGAATAGCCACTGTCTGTTGAGAAGGGCTATGGAGCATCTGGGCTAGTGCCTGAGACTTAAGAAGCCTACTAACCACCCTCTCAAGGTCATGGTCCGAGAGCCTGGAAGACCTAGAGGAATGGGTTTGATGGCTCCGCTCCAAGAGTAAAGGAGACCTCGGAGCCGAGTGAACAGATTCCAAGGAAGGAGACTTGGACCGTTTACGGCTGGCAGGTGGCGCAGACACAACTATCGGCGCCGACTGAGTCCTAGAAACATCGGCTTCGGCTCGAGCCGATGTAGAAGACTGAGTTTGAGAAACGTCGACTCCAGCAGGAGCCGATGAAGAAGACTGTGTCTTAGAAACATCGACTCCAGCCGGAGCCGATGTAGACGCAGTCAGAGTAGCCCCAGTCGAAGGCTCTGAGCATGGAGCCGACGGCTTGGATGGCTTCGAAGGCTTCCCCTATGATGACTTGGTCGGGGAACCTTCAGGCTTTAATAAGCCCCTCAAAATTAACTTATTTCTGCGTTCCTGCAGGACTCTAGGACTGAACGCATGACAGACAGAACAAGAGTCCTGCAGGTGCAGAGGGCCCAGGCAATAAACACAAGAAGTGTGACCGTCTGTCAGCGACATTTTCTGACAGCATGAGTCACACTTCTTGAAGCCTGAGACCCTGGTGTCTTTAGACATCCTAAAGAGGACAAAAATTACACACACACACACACACACACACACACACACACACACACACACACACACACACACACACACACACACACACACACACACACACACACACACACACACACACACACAGACACCCCTTAACACAACTAAGTCAGTCACACAGCAATTTAACCTGACAAATTAAAGAAGGGTAAATGGGCCCAAAGGCCTAACCTTTTAACCAAACAAGGGGGTTAGGAATTACGGGATTAAGGGGGACCGGAGAAAGTTTAGCTAAGAGGAAAGCTAAGTGGGATGGTCGCTAATAAACTAACTGAAAAACTTGACAAAAAAAAGGGCAAAATTTAAGAATTATAAATTCAAACCTGCAGAGCCGGTAAGAAACACACCTCGCAGCTGTAAGCGGCAAACGAGATCTGGGTAGTTAGCACCTAGCATTGTGGGATATAGGGTAGCCTCAAGCCGGTAAAAACAGCTCTTGAGCTTTAGTATAGGCCGAGTTAACCCATCCAGCAAGAATGAAGGCGAGATTGACAACTTAACATCTACTGGCACTCATAAAATCGTCTAAGGCCAGCTTCGAGAGAAAAATTGCATAGGACACTAAGGATAATCACAAGGCTTTCTTTAGTTATGTTAGGAACCTGGATGGGAATTCCCAGATATGCTCAGAATTAGTCCAAAATGACAAAAAATACACCGAACCCACAGACATTGCCAACATCCTAGCTGACAGGTTCAGCGCAAACGTGTTCCCCCCCCCTCCCCACCAAAAGGGCAAATATCTATCCCAGCAGAGTGCTGCCCCCCCTGACATCTCAGATGCTCAGGTAAGAGCCGCCCTCTCCAAAGCAAAAAACACAGCATCAATGGGACCAGACGGTGTCCCAGGCTGTGTCCTACATGAAATCCAAGAAAAGCTAAATCCAAACATAAAACTACTGTTCAGCCTCAGCCTTACTACAGGATATGTACCCAAAGAGTGGCGTACAGCAACAGTGGTCCCTCTTCCCAAAGGTGGTGCCTCAATGGATCCTGGAAACTATCGCCCCTGACTACTTGGTCTGCAAAGCTATGGAAAGGATCATCATGGACCTCATAAATAAAGATATTGGGGACCTACAGGCACTGGATCCCACCCAGTTTGGCTTTGTTAAGGGCAGATCCTGCCTCATAAACCTGGTTGATTTCTTTGAAACAGTCACCAAGGCCATTGACGAGGGGAAGGTGGTCCACACAGCCTACCTGGACCTCACAAAAGCCTTCAATACAATACCCCACTCGGGCATTATAGATAAGCTCACCAGCTTAAATATAAACCCCTATGTCACTAGATGGGTTGCAAACTGGCTCAAGGACAGAACCCACATGGTTAGAATTGCTGGAGCCATGTCAGACTCCAAACCAGTTACAAGTGGCGTCCCACAAAGCTCAGTCCTGGGACCTCTCTTGTTTGGTATATATTTCTCGGAGGTACAGGCCAACATGGAAGGACTGTGGCTAACCAAGTTCACAGATGACTGCAAACTGGGCACCATAATCGACTCTCCAGCCGACACAAGCAGGGCCTCATAGAAACAGATAACTGGTGCCAGAGCCATGGCCTCAAGCTAAACGCCAAAAAGTGTATAGTCATCCCCTTTGACAAAAACAAAGTGCCCACAAATTACCACATAGGTGATAATCTATTAAGTACAGAAGAAGTAATTAGGGACCTGGGGACCCAAGTTGATAGCAGTCTCTCATTTGACAACCACGTGGCCAAAGTGGTTAGAAAAACATTTTATATAGTCCACCTAATCATGAAGGGATTCACATCTAGATCAGGGGAAGTCATCGTGCCTCTTTACTCATCCCTCATCAGGCCCATAATTGAGTACAATGCCCCTTTTGGGATGTACCTTACCAGACACCTGCAGCAACTGGAAAGACCCCAAAAGTACCTCACCAAGAGGATCAAAGGGCTCAAACAGATGCCATATGCTGCCCGGTTAAAGAAACTCCAGCTCTACTCAGTGGCATACCGCCTGTTCAGAGGCGATCTGTGCCTGACGTATAAAGCCATGTCCAACCCGGAATTAATGGACATGCTGCACCTCAGAAAATCCAAATCCCATCGAGCTACGTGCTCGAGAGACTTGAACCTCAGCACTGAAATAAATAGGACATGCTGGAGGGACAGATTCATAACCCAGAGGCTCCCTTCACTCTGGAATAAAATCCCAGTCCAGGTTAGGCAGAGTCCCTCATTGACTCTCTTCAAGAGGAATCTTGATGAGTGGATGGGAGATCGTAGGTTTACCCCGGGTATCACTTCTGTGTCACTGTTAGACAGAGGCACAGTATACTAACCTCGAAAAAGGGCATAGCAAAATTAATTTAAAATGGGTGGCGAAAGCCACACACATTCTGGCTAGGCTTATAAATGCCCTAGGGCAGATAGCCTAGTATGAACCTATGAACCTATGAACCTGTCCTGATGGAAGACCAGATTTGTGGGTTTACAGGACAGCACTTGCAATTTGGAAATCCTCCTAGAGGAAGTAACAGCTATTAGAAAATAGATTTCCAAGCAAGGAATTTTAAGTCCACTGTGACTACCAGCTCAAAGGGAGCCTGAGTTAAGACCAGCAGCATGATAGTTTTATCCTATGGAGGATCCCATATGGGGATGGAAGGACACATTGGACATAAAAAAAGAAGTTATGTACTTACCATAACGTTCCATGTGAGTTGTTCATCTCGCCTTCATTCTTACACATGGGTTCGGAGCCAATCCCTCGGCTCAAAGTTGGCCGCTTTCACAAGATCGAGGTTTTAGAGTAGCTTGAGGCTAAGTCCCAATCCCATGATGCTCTCTGTCTCACCTCAGATCTAGTTTGCTGATCCCAACATGTATAACATGATAACACATAAACAGTATTCCAAATGGAGTAAGAAATCCTAGAACAAGACCCACCAGACCACAAAGTCTTACTCATTCTTCGAGAAGCCTGGAGGGAGAAGGCGGATGGGAATGTAAGAATGAAGGTGAGATGAACAACTCACATGGAACATTATGATAAGTACATAACTTCATTATGTGAAGTTGTTCAATCACGCCGTTCATTCTTACACATGGGTGGCATCCCAAGCACCCTTCATCCTGGGTGGCTCATGGGAGTATATTCTTGAGGACAGTGGAACCAAAGGAAGCTGTGTCCCTGGAAGCCCTATCTACTTTGTAATGCGTGATGAAGGTATGAGGCTTAGACCAATTGGCAGATGTACATATAGTATCCAAAGGTAGCCTAGCCGCATAAGCTGAGGAAGTAGAAACAGCCCTAGTGGAATGCACTTTCACGCTATATCCTAACAGTTGATTCACTGAGAAATACGTGAATTTTATGCAATCAGTTAACCATTTGGAAAGACTAACTTTGGAAACTGGTAGCCCTTTCTTAGTGCCAGCATGAGAAACAAAAAGTTGTTCTGAGTTCCTAAATTCTTTTGTTCTGTCCAAATAGAATCTTAATTGCCTGTGAACATCAAGTCTATGCAACATATACTCCAGCTTGTTAAAATGGTTACTGAAGAAATTGGGAGTTCAATAGTTTGATTCAGGTTAGCTTCCGAACATACCTTTGGAAGGAAGGAAGGGTTAGTCCTCAGTGACACTCTGTCGGGGTGAAACACGGAATATGGTGGTTTGATAGATAGGACCTGAAGTTCGGACACTCCACGTGCTGAAGTAATGGCTACCAAGAAGATAGTTTTCCAGGAGAGAAATTTTAATTGGCAGGATGATGCAGACTCAAAGGGAGGAAGAATAATCCGTGATAACACAAAATTCGGATTCAAGGGAGTAAAAGGTTGTCTAACTGGCGGTCTAAGATAAATGGTATCTTTTAAAAAGGCCCTACATAATCTGTGAGACATTAGGTTAGAACCTTCAGATTTGAGGTGAAAATTCAAAATTGCAGCCAAGTGAACTCGTATGGTAGCAGCTGCCGTACCTTTGTTAAAAAGCTTAGTCAGGAATTCTAAAATGCTAGCAAATGGGGCGCCGTATGGGTCAATATTAATCTGTGAAGCCCAAAAATCAAATCGCTTCCATTTGCTGGCATACAAATTTCTGGTGGAAGCTTTATGTGAGGGTACAAGGATATGCTGTACCTCCAAGGAGAAATCATGTGACCTGGCTAAGTTGGAAATTGGAGCAACCAAGCTGTCAATCTGAGGGAATGAAGAGAAGGATGAAGAGCCCCTGATGAATGTGTCAGTAGATCTAGAACTGGGTCCAGAATCCAAGGTTCCTCTAGTTGGTAGAGTCGAAGGAAGGGGAACCAAATCTGTCGAGGCCAAAATGGGGCTATTAAAATTACAGTCCTCCCCAGGGCTTTTTTCTTTCTGCAAGAATTTCGGAATGAGGGGAACTGGTGGAAAGGCATATAGGAGTCCCAGGGGCCAATCGTGTATGAGCGAATCCCTTGGGCTGTCCCCTGGTGGGGGATTCAGGGCAAAGTAGCTTCTGCATTTGGCATTCATAGGGGATGCAAACAGGTTGCAGCAAGGCTGGCCCCATCTGCAGAAAATTATCTCTGCAACTTCGTATTTGAGGCACCACACGTGCGGCATCAGAATAGCTCTTCTCAGTTTGTCTGCGATCACGTTGGATTTCCCCGGGATGTGAGTTGCTATCAGAAAGCGCCCGGTGGATACAGCCCACTGCCAAACCCTCAGGGCTTATCAACATAAGGGGTAAGACTTGGTACCCCCTTGCTTGTTGATATACCAGACCACAGACATGTTGTTGGTCTGGATCACAATCGTCCCCAGAGGTAGAGAGTCATGGAAATACTGCAAAGCCAAAAGTACCACTCTCATCTCCAGGACATTGATGTGCAACTGTGACTCTGTCTCTGACCAGGTGCCTTGAGCAGTTCTTCCCTGAAAAAGCCCCCTCCCCCATCAGAGAAGCACCTGTGGTCACCGTGGCTGATGGCTGGGGTAGAACAAATGGATGACCTACTGTTACATGATGGCTGGTCAGCCACCACTGAAGATCCTTTCTGCATGAATCTGTAATCATTATCAAGAATGACATCGGAAGCTGTTGGTAAGACTACTGGGTGAAGAGTAACCATTGAAGAATTCTCATGTGCATACTCTCCAGAGGAACTGCTATGATCATTGCTGCCATGGTACCTAGTAGTTTCAACACTTGAAAGGCTGGTACTTTTTTCCTCCTCAGAATATCTGACACCTGTTGTCAGAGGGTGACTATTCTGTCCATTGGCAATTTTACCATGGTGGTGGTGGTGTCTAAGTCTGCTCCGATAAAGGAGATACGCTGTGATGGTGACAACGCAGACTTGTCGAAATTTATAGTTATTCCTAACGGAGAACACAGACTGAGAGTGTGATCCCTGGATTGAAGTAGTTGATGTCTGGAGGTGGCAGTGAGGAGCCAGTCATCCAGATGCAGAAACACTCAGAATACTAGACACCTCAGGTGAGCCGTAACCACTGCCATGCATTTGGTAAACACTCTGGGGGCTGTCATGAGACCAAAGGGCAGTGCTCGGAACTGATAGTGACTGGCTCCCAGCCAGAAATGCAAGTGATCTCTGGATGGTCTGGCCATTTTGATGTGATAGTACGCATCCTTGAGATCTGCAGAGCACATCCAATCGCTTGTTCCTAGAAATCAATTGAAGTGTGACCATCCGGAACTTCTCCTTCTTTACAAAGGTGTTGAGTCTGCTGAGGTCCAAGATAGACTTCCAGTCCCCTGTCTTCTTTGGAACTAAAAAAAATCTGGAATAGGTTCTGGATCCTATCTGGTCTGCTGGGACTGGCTGGATGACTCTGTTTTCCTGCAACCTTTGAATTTCTATGGCTGCTTGATCCCTGAGACTGGGTGGAACATCTGGGATTTTTCTTCATACAGGTGGGGGTTCTGAGAATGGAATGACATAACCTCTGGTAACAATTCTTTGTACCCAAGAATCTTTTGTAATTTTTAGCCAGGCGTCTGGATACAAAGACAAGCGACCCCCGACTGCCTCCAGAGTAGGACAGTCAGGCCTCCTTTCAGGAGCACTGGTAGGGCTTGCCAAAGAACTGATCCCTGATGCCCTGGTTTTGTGGACTGCCTCTGCCGCCTGGGTGGCGTCTTCCATTATTACCCCCTCCTCTGCCCCTGGGGGGGTTCACTACGTGTGTTTTGAAAAGCTCCTTGGGACTTCTGGAACCACATTTTTCCTCCCTTTTGCCCTTTGGGGTACGGTCTCATAAGGGTGGAAAAATGGACTCCTACAGCAGATAGAGTCTTTCCATCTTGCTCACACCTAGTGAGGGTCTCCTTGACTTTAGGCCCGAAAAGGGACGAGCCATCAAATGGGGTATTAACAAAGGAAGACTAGAAGGCTTCCGCAAAGGAGCATAAGCACATCCAGGAATGTCTCCTAAGAGCTATTGCTGAACCTGCTGCCCGACTCGAACCATCGGCTGCATAAGAAATGAGCTGCATGGACAAGTTAACTATGGAATTAAGGGTATTGAGCTTAAGGGTATTGAGCTGGGCTGTCACCTTATCAGGAATGCCTTCAGCTGTACTACCCTGTAGAGTATCTCCAAGCTGTTTTAGGAGATCTCTTTGAAGACAGGTAAAATGTGTCAAATAGTTCAACAATCGCATAGCAAAAGTCACTGAACTAAAGATGCGTTTCCCATACCTGTCAATAATCCTGGAATGTTTATTAGGAGGATGGACAGTAGAAGAGGTTTCAGACATCTCTTTCTTGGTGGCCGCCGCCGCTGCCACCACCATGGCATCAACCAGCACTCCCTTGGTAAGGAACATTTTGTCTTGGGGTGATATAATAAATTTGCTGGGTCTCTGAGGGACAGGTTCCACAGTTTCAGGAGAATCCCACGCCCTTCAAGCAACTAACTCCATCAGTTCATCATTGAAGAGTGGAGTCACCCAGGAGGTGGAAGGTTGAGACCCAAAGACCTTCAGGAGCATCGACTCATCATCAGTAGGGCTAACGAACTGCCTGTCACTCCACTGCTTAAGGACTTCAAGGATATCAACAAAGGAGATATCCTCTGAAGGGGACTGTGGGGACCCTTCTGACTCCTCTAAATCAGTGTCTGATGTGATGGACTCCTGTGGGGAGTCTAAATGCCTCCTCTTGCAAAGCTTCTTCCTGGGAACCTCATCAGTTGTAGCTTCTGGAGAGGTCTCAGTAGAACATGGGTCACCCAATGGGGCTACCTGAAGCTCTGGGTCTCAACGCTTTACAGGGACCTGTGATGTAGAGGTAGAAAGTGGCACTTTAGGGGGGGAGGAGGAGGTAGGCCCTGATGACGTAGGAGTCTTGGAAGACATAACCCTCCTCATAGCATCAAAGGCTCCACTGCTCCAACACGAGGAGGCAGCCGGTTCTGAAGAAGATGACAAATTCCCCGGTGCCGAAACAGTGGGCTATAACCCAGAGGAAGGAGCCAAGCTCATCCATGATGAAGCTCCGAGGGGAAGGGTCGGAACCGACCCATGGGCTCGACTCACCCCCCGGAGCCGATCAGAGAGTGTCGGCTCCCAGACTCCTCGAACGGCATCGAAGTAGTCTGAGTTGACGGAGCTGATGACACCAGAGCAAGAGTTGGCTCTGAAGGTTCCACAATTAGTTCCACCTCCCCCGGCTCCAAAGGCCCATCTCGGCTCGGAGGAGGAGAAGACACATCAAGTAAAATAGTCTTCGGCTCCGAAACCGGTTGGTTCAAAGCCGATAGTAATTTGACTAATGCCGGATTCTTGAGAAGCCTCTGCACCACTCGGTCCACGTCCACATCAGAGAGGGTTCATGAAGAATGAGTAGAAGGTATTGAAGAAGCCACCGATTGCAAAATGGGTGACTAACATTTTGGAGACCGGTTCCAATACCGGTGACCAGCTCCAAAACACAAGCTCGATGCTCAGCTCCGAAGACTGTGGAACCGGTGACCACACCTTCTCAGCAAGGCTTGGAGCCGACGACTTCAGCTCTGACAAAGCTTTTGAAGATTTCAAACCCTTCGATGACTTTGAAGTCTGGTCAGCCTTGTCCAATGATTCCTGAAAACATGCTCCCACCTAAAACTCGCACACTACTAACTCCACACCTAAATCATAATTTCTTTGCCTACTTTAATTTAATTCAGAGATCTTGGTCAGAACACCTTTTCATAAATATTTTGCATGCAAGCCTCTGGCCTACCTTACTCATATTCTCAAACTTTCATTGTTTGTTTTTCTTATCCATTGTACCCATAATATTGTTTTCCTCTGTAATATTGTTAATTTGTCTCTATTCGTATGTATTTGTATGTCTGTTTGGGGCTTTTCCCCTCGGGTCTCCACTGAAAAAGGGTAATTCTTACCCAGCTGGACCAACCCGGTTAACCAATGCAAATAAATAAATAAATAAATAACCCCCTGCCTACCAGTTTTCTCCTACGTTCCAGTGATACCCTGCTGCTAAAGGAGTGGCAGATGGAACAGTTCTCCTGCAGACTGACTGCCCCCAAACAGTACACACAACTGACATGCAGATTCATTATAGACATTTTCTGCCCATACCCACACTTAGGGCATCTCTTAAATCCAGACTTTTGCTTTTCTTTTTCTTTATGATCAGCCATATCAGATATAAACAGCATATCACTCAGTCAGAAAAACAAATATATATATATATATATGTATATATATATATATATATATATATATATATATATATATATGGTTCTACCTTACATAGTCGACAGTGCAGAACACCGACAACGCAATCATCGACACCACATAATCGACAGTGCATAAACACGATACCTCACATGCCCGACAACGAAATAACCGACGGTTCACAAACACGAAACCTCATACGCTGCACACACCACAATAACAGCAATCAACAAACAAAACACATCCCCTGTCCAAAAACCACACACACAACACAAGCACACCAAAATCCTTACAAACCCACACTAAACCTCACATACACAACTATCTACAACCCTAACCCTAAGGTCCGTCACTATCGCACACTCAGCTAACCCGCGCCCTAACCCTAACTCACTTAACCCGCCCCTAACCCAAAGACTTTCACTGCACACTTACCTAACCCGCGCCTAACCCTAACTCACTTAACCGCCCCTAACCCAAAGACTTTCACTACGCACACTTACCTAACCAGCCCTAACCCTAACTCACTTAACCCACCCCTATCCCCACAGACCGACAATATCCACACTTACCTTACTCGCACCCTAACGTCCGTCACTACCGCATACTTACACAGCCTTTTCTCATGTCGGTATCCTCGGCGTCGGTGTTTTCATCCGTCGGTCTTCTGCATTTTCGATCTTCTGGCGATCGCGATTGCGTTGTCGATGTTCTGCACTGTCGACTATGTAAGGTAGAACCATATATATATATATATATATATATATATATATATATATATATATATATATATATATATATATAAAACTATCTAAAAGCAAACCACTCTAGAAAAAATAGACCAATCTAATATTGGACTAGCTAACAATACACACACACACACAGCAAAATACTAAAGCTATAAAAACTACAAGCTAATGTATATTCAAAATGTTACTATAAAGATTTAAGTGTTCTAAACGTTCTTAAAATAGAAGTTATGTTCTTACCATAACGTTCCATGTTAGTTGTCTTCTTCTCGCCTTCTTCTTGCTGGATGGGTTCGGAGCCGATCCTCGGCTCCGACTCGGCCACTCTAAAAGCTCGAGAGTTGGTTCCACCGGCTCGAGGCTCCCCCTATATCCCACAATGCTAGGCGTGAGTTACCTCAGATCTCGTTTGTAAGCTAGGCACTGCCTATAATAGTAGTAAAATAACTAGTAACAAAGTCCACCTCTATAAACAAGGGAGAAGAAAAGGGTGACCTACATCCTGATCCAGGAAATATGCACAGCAGAGCATATACCTAAAGTAAAGAGGTGGTAGAAAGAGAGGTCACAATCAAAACTCCTCTAGGTCTGTCCAGGCCAGGGGGAAGGAGGGTGGGATGCAAGAAGAAGGCGAGAAGAAGACAACTAACATGGAACGTTATGGTAAGAACATAACTTCTATATGTTAAGTTGTCTATCTCGCCTTCATTCTTGCTGGATGGGACCGCGTCCCTAGCACCTTGTCCCGGGTGGCCTAACGGAACAGACTCTTGAGAACAGTGGAACCAAAGTTAGCTCTATGTCTAGAGGCTAAATCCAACTTATAATGAGAAATGAAAGTGTGAGGAGTAGCCCAAGTAGCCGCTGCACAAATGGTGTCAATAGGCAGTCTATCTTGGAAGGCTATAGAAGTAGCCAAGGCTCTGGTAGAATGGGCTTTAGGTTTGCTAGGCAGCTTTTGGTGTCTAATTTCATAAACAAGGGAAATCAGAGATGTTAGCCATCTGGATAATGATACCTTTGAAACTGAAAGTCCCTTTCTGCCTTCTGCATAAGAGACGAACAGCTGGTCAGATTTTCTGAATTGTTTTGTTCTATCCAAATAGTACCTTAACTGACGATGAACATCTAGCCAATGCAATCTTTGTTCAGATCTGTTAGAATATTCTGGAAAAAACACCGGAAGGTCAATGCTTTGATTTAGGTTAGCCGTGGAGGCTATTTTAGGTAAAAAGGACGGGTTGGTTCGTAAGGATACTCTGTCCTTATGGAACAACAGATAAGGAGGTCGACAGCTGAGTGCATGAAGTTCTGAAACTCTTCTAGCTGAAGTAATAGCTACTAGAAAGAGAGTCTTCCATGATAGTAATTTTAAAGAACAGGAGGATGCAGGTTCGAAAGGAGAGAATTAAAGAACTGAGAACTAAATTTAGGTCCCAAGGAGGAGGAGGATTTCTTACGGAGGTCTGAGTAGAAAAACTCCCTTCAAAAGGCTTTGCAAAGCTTGTGGGACATGATGGCAGAATCTGAAATGCCCACATGAAAGTTAGAAATAGCTGCCAATTGAACTTTAAGAGTAGAAGGAGATGAACCTGCATGGAAGAGTTCAGCTAGAAAATCAAGTACCATTTGGATGGAAGCAGTGAAAGGATCTATGTCCCTTCCTTGAGCCCAATAGGCTAAACGCTTCCACTTACTCAAATAAATCTTTCGAGTGGAAGATTTATGGGAAGCTATCAAAATATCTCGAACAGAGTGAGATATTTGAGGAAGCCTGGCTAAAGTTGGAATTGGAGGAACCAAGCAGTGAGGTTCAGAGAGGGAAGGGAGCGATGAAACTGACCCGACTGATGGATCAAAAGATCTGGAACTAGGTCCAGATGCCAAGGTCGCTCCAACAGAAACTGATGTAGAAAGGGGAACCAAACCTGTCGAGGCCAGTACGGAGCAATGAGGATCAATGAAGCCTTCTGAGCGATAGCTTTCTGTATTACTTGAGAGATTAGTGGGAAGGGGGGAAATGCATACAGAAGTCCCCGGGGCCAAACTTGGACTAGAGCGTCTCTGCTGGGTTGGCCTGGTAACGGGAATAGGGTGAAAAAATCTCTGCACTTGCTGTTTTGGGGAGTAGCAAAAAGGTTGCAGCAAGGCTGGCCCCACTTGAGAAAAATTTCTCTCACAACAGAGTCTTTCAGAGACCACTCGTGAGGCATGAGGATAGCTCTGCTCAACTTGTCCGCGATTTGACTGGACTTCCCGGGGATGTGCGTTGCTATCAGAAAACGCTGAGAAGAAATCGCCCATTGCCACAGTCTGAGTGCTTCTCGACACAGGGGGTAGGACCTGGTTCCGCCTTGTTTGTTGATATACCACACTACGGACATATTGTCCGTCTGGATTGCTATCTTTCCCAAGGGAAGAGAGTCTTGAAGGGCTTGCAACGCTAAAAGCACTGCTCTCATCTCTAGAACATTTATGTGCAAGTGGCATTCATCTGGTTGCCATGTGCCCTGGACAGTTCTGCCCTGATAATGCCCCCCCCACCCGATCAGGGAGGCGTCCATTGTCAGAGTAGCAACCGGAGGGGAAGGAACAAAGGGTCTTCCCAATAAGAGCTGAGGGGAAGACATCCACCACAGAAGATGATTTCTGCATGTTTGCGTGATTATAATGGTGTGAGACATTGGAAGTTGCTGGTACGACCATTGCGTGAAGAGCATCCATTGAAGGATTCTCATGTGGAATCTGGCTAATGGAAGCAGAGGTATGGCAGCCGCCATAATCCCCAACACTTTCAGAACTAACCTGGCTTTGATTCTGTTGCTGCTGAAGAGGAGCGAGACCATTTTGTGTATGTCTGTTATTCTCTGATCTGTTAGTCTCGCAGACATGTTGATTGTGTCTAGATTTGCGCCTATGAAGGTAATAGTACGACAAGGCGACAAAACAGACTTTTCAAATTTATTGAAATGCCTAAATTTCGACAAGTGCGAAAGGTGTAGTCCCTGGCCATTAGAAGAAGATGCTTGGTGGGGGCTGTAAGGAGCCAGTCATCCAAATATGGAAACACCTGGAATCCTTGTCGTCTCAGGTGAGAAGCTACCACTGCCATGCATTTGGTAAACACCGGGGCAGTGGTGAGACCAAAGGGCAGGGCCCTGAATTGAAAATGACTGGTTCCCAGCCTGAAGCGGAGGAATCTTCTGGAGCGTCTTTTCATTTTTATGTGATAGTACGCATCCTGAAGATCTATAGAGCACATCCAGCTTCCCTTTCCCAAAAGGGGAAGGATGGACTGCAGCGTGACCATCCGAAATCTTGTTTTCTTGACTGACTTGTTCAAGATACTGAGATCCAAATTTGGTCTCCAGTCCCCTGTTTTCTTTGGAACTAAAAAGAACCTGGAGTAGACTCCGGATCCTTGCTGGTCTCCTGGAACTGGCTGAATTGCTCTTTTTGCAAGCAGCTTTGAAATTTCCAAAGCTGCAAGATCCCTTTGAGCGGGTGGAACATCTGGAAGGGATTTTTTTGATTGGTTTGGAATGCGAAAGAAGGGAATGGAATAGCCCTCGGAAATGATGGACTGTACCCATTTGTCTTGAGTCAGGGATAGCCAGGCTTTTGGGTACAGTGACAATCTTCCCCCGACTGCCTCCGAAGGTAGGCAGTCGGGCAACACCTCAGGGATGCTGAAAGGGCTTATCAGAGAAGACTTCCCGATTGCCCTGGTTCTGCGGACCCCCCCTGCCTCTAGGGCGTCTACCATTGTTGTTCCCCTCTGCCTCTGGCGGGAACCGACTTTGTGCGTCAGGCGAAGTCCCTTGAGATTGTTTACGGAACCACATTTTCCCACTTTTCTGGCCTTTGGGGTAAGGCCTAGAAGGAGTAGAAAAATGGACTCCGACGGCAGAAAGAGTCTTGCCATCTGTCTCGCACCTAGTCAAGGTTTCTTTCACTTGAGGACCAAAAAGAGATGATCTATCAAACGGGGAATTAGTGAAAGACGTTTTAAAGGGGTCCGCAAAGTTGCATAACCGCATCCAGGCGTGCCTGCATAAGGCCACACCTGTCCCTGCGGCCCTGCTCGCTCCATCAGCCGCATAAGAAAGGAGGCGCATCGAGGAGTTAGCTATGGAGTTCAGGGTAGCCAGCTGAGTGTTCATCTTGTCCTGAAAACCCGCAGCTGTAGGATCCTTCAACATATCACTTGCTTCCTTGATCAAGTCCCTTTGAAGACGAGTAAAATGGCATAGGTAGTTCAGCGAACGCATTGCAAAGGTCGCTGACGAGAACATCCGCTTCCCGTACCTGTCCATAGACCTGGATTCCTTGTTAGGTGGATGGACAGGCACCGAAGGATCAGCTAGTTCCTTCTTGGTGGCAGCAGCTACCACCATAGCATCCACAGAAACACCTTTTGTGAGAAATTGCTTGTCAGTTGGTGCTGTTATAAATTTGGAGGGTCTCCTGGGGGTAGGGTCCACTGAATCAGGAGCCGTCCAGGCCTTCTTTGCAACCACCTGCATGAGGGGATCAAAGGGGGGGGAACATCCAGGAGGTGGAAGGGCGAGAGCCAAATGCCTCAAGATACACAGATTCATCCTCCGAAGGGTTAAGGGCTGACCAATTTCCCCTCTGTTTCAGGATCTCTAGAATGTCTGCGAAAGAGACATCTTCAGAAGGGGAACGGGGAACCCCCCGAATCCTCTAAATCTTTGTCAGAGGTGGCAGACCCAGGTGGGTCTAAATGCTTCCCCTTTCACTTTCTCTTCCTAGGGGCTCCTGCCAATTCAGGAGAGGCCTCAGAAGAGGATGAGATCCCCACAGGGGATTCTTGAGGAGCTTGCTCTCTGCGGTCTGGGATGAGGGAGTGAGTCGACATAACCAAAGGCACCGAAGTGGGAGGGGCGGACGGAGCCGACTGTGGAGTCGAACAAGGTTCCGACACACTCCGCATGACCTCGAATGCACCCCTGTCAGGCAGAGCCAGAGGTCCCCGCTCCGAGAAGCTGAGAACCTCCCTCGGCACCGACAGAGATGGCTCCGAGGCCGATGTCGGAGCCGAACTCACCAGTGCCGAAGCACCGAGAGGGAGAGGGGGGTCGGACAAGGGTCCGATGCCACTCACCCCCTCGGAGCCGACGAGGGAAGCCCGGCGCCGAGATTCTTCAAAGGAAGAAATCGGAGCCGACGACGGAGCCGAAGACAAATGTATCGGCTCCGACGCTACCACAGTCTCGGTTCCGAGACGCCCCGGCTCTGAGCTCAAAGGAGTCGGAGGAGGAATATTAATTGGAACAAGCTGAGGCATCGACTGATGAGTCGGACTCTGGAGCATTTGGGCCAGTGCCTCGGACTTCAAAAGTCTACTCACTACCCTCTGGAGGTCGTGATCTGAGAGCCTCGATGACCTGGAGGAGTGAGATCTATGGCTCCGTTCAGACAGCAGGGGAGACGCTGGAGCCGAATGAACGGAGCCAAGGGACGGTGACCTCGATCTCTTTCTAGATGTCGGCTCCGATGGTATGATCGGAGCTGACCCATGACTCTCTAATGCCTCGGCTTCGGCCGGAGCCGAGGAAACCACTGAAACAGCAGTCAAAGACTCATCGGCTCCAGCCGGAGCCGATGAAGCAGTAGGCTTCAAAGCCTTAGGCCTCGACTCTGAAGCTGGAGCCGAGGTCTTAGAAGCCTTAGAAGGTTTCCCAGAAGACACAGGAAGGGAACCTTCAGGCTTAATTAAACCCCTCAAAATGAGTTTATTTTTTTCTCTCCTGCAGGACTCTAGGGCTGAAGCCATGGCATACAGCACAAGAGTCCTGCAGGTGTAAAGGTCCCAGGCAGTACACACAAGAAGTGTGACCGTCTGTCAGAGACATTTTCTGACAGCACGAGTCACACTTCTTGAAGCCTGAGACCTTTGTATCCTTGGACATACTCAAGGAACCTGAAGTGTAATCACACACAAAAACACACACACACACAGATTACACTGATAGGATTAAAAGGGAATTATTTAAAACTAAAGGTAAATTAATAAAAGTCCCTAAGTAAACACACACACACCCTAAGGAAAGGGAGGAAGGGCCCGAAGGCCTTAGGGAAGAACTATATGTTCTTTATAAAGGGAGGGGGCTGGAAACTAAAGGTAGTAAGGGATAAGTAAGTCCACTACACTAAGTGGGGAAGAAAATTACACTAAACTAGTCTAAGTTAAAGAATTTAAACTAGTCTAACTTTCACTAACCTGGAGCCGGTAGAAAACACACCTCGATCGCTGTAGCGGCACACGAGATCTGAGGTAACTCACGCCTAGCATTGTGGGATATAGGGGGAGCCTCGAGCCGGTGGAACCAACTCTCGAGCTTTTAGAGTGGCCGAGTCAGAGCCGAGGATCGGCTCCGAACCCATCCAGCAAGAATGAAGGCGAGATAGACAACTTAACATCTTTTAATACAACAGGATAGGGGATAACAAAAACGCGGCCAAGAAGGCCTAAGAGCAGCCACTCTATAAAGATGAAAAATTCATCAAAAACAGTAAGGACAGAACAAAAAAATTAAGGCTAACTAGCCATGAACATGCTATTTATATAAAAGAATGTAAGGATAACTATCCAATAACTAAGAAGAAGTAAGAAATACTGGCCCGAGCTCTCTCTCTCGACCTCCGATCTGTTGCAGTGGCAAACTAGATCTGAGGTGAGACAGAGAGCATCATGGGATAGAGAATTGGCCTCGAGCTACTCTAAAACCTCGAGCTTGTGAAAGCGGCCGACTCGGAGCCGAACCCATGTGTAAGAATGAACGGCGAGATTGAACAACTTCACGTTGTAGGTTAGACAACTGGGAGTACACTGTTTTCTGGACATCTGCCAGTAAGTTACCTTACAGGGACTTGGTAAGCTCATTGGTCGGGTCCCTCTGAAAATGTATCATATGTGCAAGATAGCTCAGCACTCTAAAGGCAAAAGTTGCTGATGCATAAGTTGGTTTCCTGAATCTGTTTAATCCCTTGACTCCCTGTTAGGGGGATGTACAGATGCACTATCTTCCAAGAGTTTCTGCTTCATAGCTGTAACTACAACCATGGCTTCTACAGGTGGACACTTGCACCAGTGCTTCCTATCTTTAGGGGCAACCAAGATTTTATCTGGTTTCTTTGAGATCAGCTCACCACATCTGGATCCTTCCATTCTCATGGTGCCAACAGGTCTATGAGGTCATCAGTGGGTGGCACCAGCCAAGAGGCAGATGAGCCAGCTCCAAAAGCCTTGAAGAACACAGACTCCTCAAGAGAGGGCGTATCAGTGGACCAGGTCCCTTGATATTTCATCAATTCTAGGATATCGTTAAAGGTGATGTCTTCCAGGGGGGATCATGGGGACCATTCGCCATTATCAAAGTGTGTGTCTTCTGCAATTGACTTCAGGTTGGACTCCAAATGTCTCCTCTTACATACCTGTTTCCTAAGACCCTGTCTCTGGAGGCTTCTGTAGGAGGGCCAGAACCAGACAAGGGAACTTGCATTCCATGCACCCATAAGGATTAGCAAAGTTGACTGTCTCAGTTAATCTGTATGTATGGAGTCAGAGGCAGTATCCAACAAGAGTTATGATAAAGTTGTGCATAAGAGAGACACCTCTTCTCTTTTCTTGGTCTAGTAAGGACCCTTTCAAATGCCTTGAAAGCTGTGGCTGAAATTGGAGCCCAAGTGACACTCCTCCAATCCAAAAATGAGATAGGGAGAATATCCTCCACTCCAACCAACACCAGCTCTGAGGCCGAAATTGGAGCCCAGCTATTGAGAGCCAAGGCTCTAAGGGACACAAATGGGTCTGAGAGTTTCAGAGTCAACTCAACCCCGAGTCCTGGCACCGAGGCTTCAGCTCTTAGACTCACCCTGCTCTAACAAACTGAGAGCTGAGAGATTAAGTGATACTGTTGGAGTCAAAGCTGTGAGAAATGTCAGCTCCAACATGGGTGCTCTGAGAAGACTTAGACCCATGGGCACTAGATCTGAAGGTTGGACTGGAATCGTAGAAACCAATGAACCCCTAGTTGGATCTGCGTCTGGAGAAAGCTCATCATCTTGTCAAAGTACACTTCAGTAAGGCTTCTCAATGAATGGGAAGACCTCAATGATGACATCACCACAGGTAGTGAGGAGGAACGCCTCTCCTGTAAGAATGGTGGGTGGAGCATAGGGCTCATCAGCTCTGGTAAGAAACTAGAAGAAGGCATAAGAGAATGGATCTGAATATTTATTAGAGCCACATTCTTGGAGTTTTTGGAGATGGAGCCAAGAGTTCAGATAGATCCAGGGACCGCTTTCTATCTTTCTCCAGCTTCTTCTCAGTAGATTTTTATTTTTTTCTTCTGGGTCCTCAGGATTTTCTTTCCCCTTAATTGGTTAAGATTTATCTAGTAGAAGATTGATCAAGATAGAAGATGAAAGCTGGGTTGTGGTCCCAGTCTGGGTTGGAATCAACCCTTACAATACCAGCTTGTCCCTGCAATCTTGCAAAACCCTAGAACCAAAGGAGGTACAAGCCTCATAGTCCGCATCTAGGTGTGCTGCCCCTAGATAGTACAGACAAAGAAAATAAGGATCCTGAGGTAGAATCTTATGGCCACAGCCCATACACTTTTTGAACCCCTGGACCTTGTCAGTCATGGTTGCCAAACAATTTATTGTCCAGTAAGGGAGAAGATGACAAAAACCATCCGCAGGCTTGCAAATAAACAAAAACAGCAATACAGCCAAAGCCTCACTAAAACTGTGTATAACAAGTTATAAGAAATGTAATAAGTAAATATGTGAAAATTAGAAAGAAACTGTTTACACACACACACACACACACACACACACACACACACACACACATACACACACACACACACACACACACACACACACACACACACACACACACACATACTGGGGAGAACACGATAGAAGGGAGATGGGGAAAAAAAGAAAATGCTAGGAAAAATAGCCCCGAAAAAGTGAATAAACAACCTCTTAACTGAAAAAATGTCAGAGCCCTCATACACAATGTCTCCTTTGACAAGGTCGCAAAATGAGATTTGAGGTACTTTAGGGGAATGCATGGAATTATTGGTAGGGGAGAAGTCAGAGTCCTGGATCCACAGCTTCTAAAAAGTGCTGAGGTCAAATCCAATCGGATCTGATGTCGAATCAGATGTAAACAGACAACACTGGATCAAAAGATAATATCTGACAACCATATGGAAACAGGCTGCTTTGACATGGGTTGTCCCTTCTTCTTACCTTCACAAGAAATGAATAAAAAGTTATGTACTCACCATAGCGTTCCATCTGTGTTCTCCATTTTCATTCTTCCTCATCTGACGGGTTTGGATCCAAGACTCGAATGTGAATCTGTCACTTCTTCCACATCACTAGATCCTCTTTTTACCCATAATACCACTCCTACCTAACATACCTCAAACCAAGTTTGCTGCACCTAGGTATAAAAGGCCAACCAATAACAGAACAAAGCAGAGGCTGAATAGGAAAAAGGAAGCTGGAGCTCAGGTAAGGAATAGAGGTTCCTACACAACTCTTGGATCTCTCCAGAAACACAAAAGGAAGGGTTAAGTAGGTGGGAAGCTGAGGAAGAATGGAAATGGACAACACAGATGGAACGTTATGATGAGCACATGACTTTTTAATCTGAAGTTGTCATTTTCATTCATTCCTCAACTGATGGGACACGGTCCCCAGATACTACAATATCCTAGACCTAGTCATGAGTGACCGGTGTTCCACACCTGAAGTCAACTCCTTGTTGGTCAGATCTGACCATAAGCTAATCATCGTAGATATCCACATCCTGCCCCCATCCTCCATTAAGGAAACCACAATAAAAAATTTCTCCTAAAGCCAACTTCATTCTTCTTAAGACAGAAATGGCGAACTTCATGACACCCATGCAGATGGACACTACAGTTACGACTGCTGAATTCTACACAAATGCACTCTATAAGCACTTACACAAGTGCATGGATCGTGCTATCCCAAACAGAACCAAGATGCTATCCTCCAAAAAAAGGAAGCCAACAATCTGGTGGTCCCCTGCCAAAAACAAGGTCTACAACAGAAGGAAGAAACTGTTGCAAAAGAGAGTAAAAATCCCATGAGTGGAGGATCTCCCTGGTCAGCCTCAGTAAGAAGCTGAGATCCCTTATAAGATCCTCCAAAGCTAGCTACGAAAACAAAATTGCCACTGATTCTAAGGACAACCACAAAGCATTCTATAACTATGTCAGGAAACTCAATGGCAACACCCATATCTGCTCCGAGTTACAGCACAATGGCAGAAAAATTGCAGAACCAACAGATATTGCCAACATCCTGGCAGATAGGTTCAGTGCTAAATTTACAGGAATTTATAGGAAGAATGCAGAGTCCCTGTAATCACATCTATGCAGGTAAAAGCTGCACTCTCTAAAACCAAAAACACAGCATCCATGGGACCGGACAGCATCCCAGGCTGTGTTTTGTACGAACTTCAGAATGAACTGGCTCCCCACCTAAGCACCATGTTCAATCATAGTCTCACATCAGGCTTTGTGCTTACTGAATGGCGCACAGCAACAGTTATACCACTCCACAAAGGGGGAGCCACCACTGATCCTGGGAACTATCACCCTATTAGCCTGACTAGCCTGGTCTGCAAGGCCATGGAACATATCATCATGGAACTCATAAACAAGACATTGGTAACCTCCAAACTCTGGACCCCACCCAGTTCGGGTTTGTGAAAGGCAGATCATGCCTTCTGAACCTGATCGACTTCTTTGAGGCAGTCACCAAAGCTGTAGATGAGGGTAAGGTGGTTCACACAGCCTATCTTGACCTCGCCAAGGCTTTTGACACCATCCCTCATTCTGGAATTATAGCTAAACTCACTAAACTAGGTATAAATCCCTACATCACAAGATGGGTTGCCAACTGGCTCACTGACAGAACCCACACTGTAAAAGTTGCAGACTCCAAATCTGACTTCATACCAGTGACAAGTGGAGTACCACAGGGTTCAGTCCTGGGACCTCTCCTGTTTGGTATCTACTTCTCTGAAGTACAAACTAACACAGAAGGCTTCTGGCTAATGAAGTTCACAGATGACCGCAAACTAGGAGCCATAGTCGAGTCCCCAAATGATGTGGACATCCTACAGAAGGGCCTCACTGAGACAGATGCCTGGTGTCATAGGCATGGCATCAAGCTCAATGCCAAAAAGTGCATTGTCATCCCCTTTGGTAAAAACTCTGTACCCATAAACTACCACATAAATGGCAGTCTACTTAATGCCGAATGTGTGATATGAGACCTTGGGACCCAGGTGGACAGTAGTCTCTCCTTTGATAATCACATCGCCACAGTAGTCAGGAAATCCTTCTATGTGGCACACCTCATCACACAAGGGTTCTCATCCAGGAAAAAAAGTGGTCATTGTTCCCCTCTACTCGGCACTCATTAGAACTATAGAGTACAATGCCCCTTTTGGAATGTACCTCACAAGACATCTGCAGCAGCTGGAAAGGCCACAGTAGTACCTCACAAAGAGGATTACTGGCCTCAAACAGATGCCCTATACTGACTGTCTCAAAAAACTCCAGCTTTACTCTGTAGCATATCACTTACTCTGAGGAGATCTCTGCCCAATATATAAAGCTATGTTAAACCCAGAGCTGTTGGACATGCTACACCTAAAGAAATCCCAATCCCTCCAAGCTACATGCTCTAGGGACCTTAACATTGTCACCACAATAAACAGGACATGCTGGAGGGATAGATTCCTGTCTCAGAGACTTCTTATACTCTGGAACAAGCTACCCATCTGTGTCAAGCAAAGTTCCTCATTAGCACTCTTCAAGAAAAATCATGATGAATGGATGGAAAATAGGAAATACACCCCAGGAATCACTTCTGTGGCTCTGCTCAACAGGGGCACATGAAATTGACTTTCTTGGGTGGCGTAAGCCAGGGAACTTTGTTGGCTAGGCTTACTTAGGCCCTTGGGCTGCTAGCCTAGTACCTACCTATGAACCTATGAACCCTGGAAGGCCCCTAAGGAAGGATATTGTAGAGCACTGCTGAGCCAATGCTGCTCTGTTTCTAGAAATCAAATCTGGCTTGCAATGGGCAATGCAAGTGTGTGGGTTAGCCCAAGCTGCAGCTGCACAAATATCATCTAAACATGCTCTGGACCAAAAAGCTGAAGAAACCGCCACAGATCTCATCGACTAGGCCCTAGGAGGTTTTGGCAAAGATAAACCCAATTTACCATAGACAAAGGTTGTAAAATCAGTCAACCATTTGACCAATGTAACTTTAGGTACTTGATTACCTAATATGGTAGGAAAAAAGGAAACAAATAACTGGTCAGACTTTCTAAAGTCCTTGGTTCTATTACAGTAGAAGCAAAGTTGTCTATGCACATCCAACAGGTGTAACATTTACTCTCCTTTGTTTGACAATTTTGAAAAGAAAACTGGGAGATTAATGACCTGGCTAATATTTGACTCAGGAGCTACCTTAAGTAAAATGATGTATTAGTTCACAAAGACACTCTGTCCTTGTGAAAAGCTGGAAAAGGAGGCTTTGAAGACAGAGCTTAGGATTCAGATACTCTTCTCGCTGACATAACAGCCACTAGGAAATAATGTTTTTTCCAAGATAAAAATTTTAGATCAGTGTTGGCTGAAGGTTCAAATGGAGATTAGGTGAAAGCCTGAAGCATTATATTTAAATCCTAAGGAGGAGTAGGATATTTTAATGGAGGTCTAAGCAAAAAAGCTTTCTTGAGAAAGGCCTTGCATAATTCAGAAGAGGCTAATGTAGAGTTATTTTCACCCATGTGGAAATTAGAAATAGCAGCCAACTGAGCTCTAATAGTTGAAAAACTAGCTCCTTCATTAAAGATCAAAGCTAAAAAATTGAGGATCACTAGTACAGGCACTGAAAAAGGGTCCAGATCTTTGATAAGGACCCAGAAGAAAATCTTTTCCATTTACGTAAGTACTTACGTAAGTCTTTCTAGTAGAAGCTTTATGAGAAGATAGCAAAATATGACAGACCTGGGAAGAGAGCCTGGGCTGTCTTGTAATTAGTGGAACCGATACTTCAGGAGTTGTTTATTTAGCTACATGTGAGTCTTGCCCAGCAGGAAAACTGAGACACCCTTGAAATGGCATATTTATGAACATCTTTATAGTATACACAGAGATGATAATAAAAATGCTTTACATAAACACGCCACAATATGCCACAATTTTGATATTAGAGATGGTACCATATCCACTAAAAGGAGGTGATTGGCAGCTTAACCTTGAAACTAGGGAACTTTATTGTCAGCTATTGTTAGAGGCAACTTTATATCCTGGAGTGAATAAAATATTCCTTTTCATAGTATTTTTAAGTTAAAGGCTGTTAGGTTATAATATTCATTTTGTATGTATTTTATATATATATATATATATATATATATATATATATATATATATATATATATATATATATATGTGTGTGTGTGTGTGTGTGTGTACTATTGTATGACAGTTTTTAATCCAGTTCACTTAAGTAAAAAAATATTTTCATTGGGTGGTTTGGACCATATGGTAGCATGGCTATTATATTTAAATACTTAATGTGGTTAAGTATTGTTATTCTGATGAAGTCTTAGTATGCGAAAAGGAAGAAAATATATTTGCTACATTTATGTGGTCCTTCTGTGCTTCACTTGTGGACGGTTTGTTTGATTTAATGGAAATGGAGAAACCATGCTTCAAGATTGAGGCTTGTTATGTCCAGATGAGATGAGTCATGCTTGTCGGGTAAGGTAAGAGGTCTGGAGTTGGATCCAGAATCCATGGTGGATGTAGAAGGTGAGGCCAGAGGACAGGAACCAATGCCAAAAAGGGGCACTGAGGATAACTGTGGTCTTCAAATGAACTACTTTCTAAAGAAATTTGGGAATTAGTGGTAAGGGTGGAAAAGCATACAGGAGCCCGGACGGCCAGTCATGGACTAGAGCAACTCTCGGTGATTTCGCTCATTGAGGGATCAGCGCAAAGAACCTGCTGCACTTGTTGTTGAAGGGAGAGGCAAACAGATCACAACATGGTTGGACCCACTGATGGAAAATTTTCTCTGTCATATTGACATTGGCAGACGACTCATGAGGCATCAGAATGGACATGCTTAACTTGTCTGCAATCATGCTGGATTTCCCTGGGATGTATGTTGCTATTAGAAAGTGACTGAAAGAGATTGCCCAGTACCAGACTCTTATAGGTTCTCAACAAAGAGAGTAAAATCCGGTCCCCCTTTGTTTGTTAATGTACCAGACTATCAACATATTGTCTGTCTGAGCTGCAACTGTTCTGAAAGAGAGAATGTCTTGAAAAGCCTACAGCACTAAGAGGACAGCCCTCATCTCCAGGACATCTTGGCCTCTTTGAAGGACCGTGTGCCTTGGACTGTCTTTCCCAGGTAGTGCTGTCCCTCACCCAAGCTGGGGGGCTTCTGTGGTCACTATGGCCTTGGGAAGGGGAAGAACAAATGTATGGCCTTCATGTAGCTGGTTTGAGTGAAGATATCTTTTGCATGCTTGCATGATACCGACTGGCATGGATAATGGATGTTGGAGAATGGACTATTGAGCTGACAGATCAATTGAAGGATCTTCATATGTGAACCTGGCAAATGGAACAAGGGTGAAAGCTGCTGCCATGGACCCCAAGACCTGTAGGATCAGATAGGCTGGAAGAGATGAATTCTGGATCACATTCTTGACTTGGAACTGTAGAGTGTTATTCGAGTAGAAGGGAAGAGAGGCTATGTAACTGACTTTGTTCGAACGCACCCCTATGAACTCCACACTCTGTGGTGGAGTGAGCTGAGATTTGTTGTAACTGACTGTTATTCCCATATGAGAACACAGCTGGAGCAAGTAATCCTTGCCTGTGTTAGTTGATGCTTGGTTGGGCCATAAGGAGCCAGTCATCTAGATACGGAAACACTCTGAATCCCAGCAGTCTCAGATGAGCTGTTACCACTGCCATGCATTTGGTGAACACCCTGGGGGCTGTGGTGAGACCAAAGGGCAGTGCTCTGATCTGATAATGACTGGCTCCCAGTATCTTCTGGAATGCCTGTTCATTTTGATATGATAGTACGCATCCTGAAGATCTATCAAGCACATCCAACTGTCCTTCTGCAGCAGAGGCAAAACGGACTGAACTGTGACTATATGGAACTTTGCAAACTGAACAAACTGCCTTAATTTGCTGAGATCCAGAATTGGTCTCAAGTCCCGTTATTTTTTGGCAATAAGAAGACTCATGAGTAAATTCTGGACCCTCACTGGTCTGGGGACACCTCTTGATGACTCTTTTTACTAGCAGCTTTTTTATTTCTAGAGATGTTGCTTTCCTTGTGACTGGGTGGATCATAGGGGATTATTTCTAAACTATGGGAGGGGACAGGGAAAATCATATGGTATAACTTCTGGATATAATCCTCTGCATTCAAAAACATTTTGTGATAGCTAGCCAAGCTCTCTTGTGCAGGGATAAACAACCCCTGACTGCCTCCAAAGAGGGACAGTCAAGCCTCCTTTTAGGAGTGTTGACAGGGCCTATCTAGAAAAGAATCTCTAGGTGTCTGGTTTTGCAGACCACCTCTGCCATGAGGCAGGTGTCTTCCATTGAAGTTACTCCCTCTGCCCTGGGGGAAATATTTCTACGTGAATCCTGTAAAGGACACTTGGACTTCTTAAAATACATCTTTCTGCCACCTCACTGGTTCTTAGAGAAGGGCATTTGAGGTGTAGAAAAATGTACTCCCATAGCAGACAGGGTCTTTCCCTCTTGTTCACACCTGGAGAGTGTGTCCTTAACATTAGGGCCAAAAAAGGAAGATCTGTCAAATGTCTCGCACTGATGAAAGAAGATTTAAATGGTTTGGCAAAATCACATAAGCACATCCAGACATGTCTCCTGATGGCTAGACCTGAACCCACCGCCCGTGAGGTACCTTCCGCAGTGTGGAAGATCAACCATTCTGAATGCATTTTAGATAACTAGAAGGGAGGCCAGCTGCAAGGAGGTTCTGCTCTCATCCTCAAAGGACAAGGACCCAGAAAGAGATTTGGTAAGCTTCTTGATCAAATCCCTTTGCAGTCATGTAAATGTGCCAAATAATTCAGCGAACTAAGAGCAAAGGTCACTGAAGCATAAACATGCTTCCCAAATCTGCCCAATGCCCTAGACCTCCTATTAGCGAGATGGACAGAGGAATTCTGCTCTGCTAGTTCCTTTCTTGCAGCTGCAGCAACATCCATGGTATCAACAGGAACGTCCTTGCTCCAATGTGCACGGTCTTTAGGGGGGTGAGAATCTTAACCAGTCTCTTAGGAATTGGCTCACAGTGTCTGCCTCCTTCCACTGCCACAGAGAGACTAAATCAATGAGGTCATTGGCTGGAGGGGAGAAGTCACCCAAGAAATAGATGGGCCAGACCCGAAAGCCTCCAGAAACACCAATTCCTCTTGGAGGTATCAGAAGACCAAACACCTCTTTGTTTTAAGACTTCCAGGGTGTCTCCAAAGGAGATGCCATCAGGTGGTGATCTGGGGGACTCCTTCCTCTCATCAAAATTGGTGTCCTCTGCAAGAGATTCCTGGGAGGGAATCTAAGTACCTGATTTTGCATACCCTCTTGCGAGGAACTTCCTCAGTGGGGTATTCTGAGGAAGTGCTGGAAAAGATAACAATACCCTGATGGACTGGTTAGAGACTTGCTCAGGTTGGCTGTCACAGTGGAAGAGATGATCAAGGCTCAGGACACAGAAAAGTATGAGTTATGGTTGTCTGATCTCATGGGGCAGGGATTTCTGTTCTCTGGGCATAGAGAAAAACCCTCTCTACCACCTTGAAAGCGGAATGCCTAGGGGAGACAGAAGTTGACGACTTCAAGATGAAATCGCTCAGATCTTTGACTCCTGCAACCCCATCAGCACTCCACATTAGCTTAGGATAATAGGTTCATAGATTAGTGCTAGGCTAACTGCCCTTGTAGGCCATTTTAAGCCTATCCAATTACCCCATGTAAGAATCAAACCCTGCACCTTGTGACTGTAGGGTAAATACCTTACCCATTATGAGAACCTCAAGGAAGGAGTCAGACCTGACCTATCGAGTACCAAGGCACTGAAGGGAAGAGATGGCTCTGAAAGCTTCAGAGTTGACTCCAAGCCCATGGATCCGTTGCTGATGCTTCGGTTCTGAGAGTCCCCTGGCTCTGAAACACTTGCTGCTGGTTGGCTCAGGGGAACAACTGGAGTCAAAGAACAAACATTCTTCTGATCTGGATCTGAAGTAGCCACCTCAGAGATCTCAGATCCAATGGCTCTGAAACAGAAGGATGGCTCGGAGAAGGAGAAGGAGATACTGAAGGAAAGGTGGACAGTTATCAGCTCTCAGGCCTGGAAGGGTCAGAGTCGGGAGAACTCCCATCTGTATCTGTGCCCTGAGAAACTTCGTCGTCATACTGTCCATGTCTGCTTCTGAAAGGCTTCTAGAGGGCCAAAGAGAGGAGGTAATGGAAGGGGTTCTAGAATGCCTTTGAGGTGACTCCTCTAGGAATGGAGAGGGGAGCCTGGATGAAATTGGATCTGATGGAAGAGGAGGGGTACAAATCTGTGAGATCTAGAACTTTGAGCTGTCAGATCAGAGACTGATGGATCTGACTTTTTTAGTATCTTGGTAGGAGGCTCATTTGAGGAAACCAAAATCAAAGTTGAGGAACGATCAGGAGACCTTTTCCAGCACTCCTTGTCCTAAGTTTGAGAAGCAGCTTTTGCCTTTTCTAACTTCTTAGAAGGGCTTTGAGCTCCAGCCACTGAGGAGGAAGATTTGGAGGGCAAGAGACCCCAGAGAATTAACTTGTTCTTATGGTCAATTAAGGTTCTGGAATTAAAACCAAAATAAATATCACATTTATATCAAGGTGGGCCAGACCTAAGCAATAAACACACTTCCTGTGGGCATGAGAATTTGGGATCACTTTTTACTCCAACATCGTATAAACATAACCAACAAAAAGGTAGATACAACAAGCTCTTAACCCAAAGGCCAAGAAGCAAAAGAGCCACAATTATCTATAATAACAAACAAAAAAATCTTTTTCTTTTTTTAAGAAAGAGAAATGGACAGACAGGAGAAAACTACCAACAATGGTTGGTAATGTACTTGAAGGAGCATGAAAGAATATCAACAATGGTAATTAAAGAAATACTACAAATGGTAAAAAGAAGTTATGTTCTCACCATAACATTACATCTGTGTTGTCCATTTTCATTCTTCCTCAACATATGGGTTTGGATCTGACACTCGGGTCAGACTCAGCCTTTATCTATAGATTCTAGGGTCCACCTCTCGAGCTTCTGCCTTACCCATAATGCCTCTGACTACTGCAATACCTCAGATCAAGTTTGCTGCTTTTACTATAAGTATTATTATCGTCAATACAAAAACAAAGCTATGACAGAATGGAAATTAGACCACGTGGCAGCTGCACAAATATCATCAATTGAAACTCTAGCCCAAAAAGCAGCCAATGTTGAAAAAGGAAAAATATAGGTAATACAATCTGTTATCCATTTAGTCAGTGTAGTTTTTGAAACTGGCTTTCCCAATCTATTTTTAGTGAAGGAGGCAAATAATTGATTAGACTTCTGAAACTCCTTAGTCCTATGGAGGTAAAAACAAAGTTGCCTATGTATGTCTAGAAGACAAAGGCTGTATTCTCCTTTATTTTGAAAACTGAACAAGAAACGTGGCAAATTAATCACTTGATTGATATTGGATTCAGAGGCAACTTTTGGTAAAAAGGAAGGATTTGCGTGTAAAGTAACTGTCTTTATGAAAAATCAGATATGGTGGTTTGGAAGATGGTGCTTGGAGTTACTCATCTAGAAGACATAATAGCCACAAGAAAGACAGTTTTCCAGGAAAGAAACTTGAGATCTACTTTAGCTGATGGTTCATAGGGAGAATGCACTAAAGTTTGCAAAATCATAGTAAGGTCTCATGGTGGAGTAGGGTCCTTTATCAGAGGTTTAAGTAGAAAGATACCCTTAAGAAAAGCCTTGCATAACTTAGAAGATGCTAAATTATCTCTGATGTGAAAATTGGAGAAGGCTACTAACTGAACATTAAAAGCTTGCCCCTCCTTGAAAAATCCAGGCAAGTAAATCTAGAATAGCTGGAAGTAGAGCATTGAAAAGATCTAACTTTCTCTGTCGAGTCAAAAAACACTTTTTCCATTTACTTTTATAAATCTTCCTAGTCAAAGTTTTATGAGATGAGACTAGGATTTTTTGAATTGGGGAGGAAAGCCTGGAAAGTCTAGCCATCATTGGAACTGGAGAAACCATGCAGTCAGCTTGGAGGCCTGCAATGTTCAGGTGAATCCGTCCTGATGGGTGAGATAGGAGGTCTGGACTTGGATCCAGTGTTCAAAGAGGACATGCTAGATGAGACCAAATGAAAAGCAACCACACTTGGAGGCCAGAAGGGAATAATGAGGATTACTGTGCTCGTAAACCAAACTGCTTTCTGAAGAAACTTGGAAATGAGAGGCAGAAGAGGAAAGCATAAAGACTGGAGGGCCAAACATGAACTACAGCATCTCCCAGTGACTATCCCTAAGTTGGGATAAGGGCAAGGAACCTGCTGCATTTGTTGTTGAGGGGAGATGCAAATGGATCACAGCAAGGTTGACCCCATTTGTGGAAGATCATGTTCGCCACTGCTTGGTTGCGAGACAACTCATGAGGCATGAGAATTGTTCTACTGAGCTTGTCCACTATAATGTTGAATCATCCTGGTATATGCATTGTTACAAGAAAGCGGTTGGATGAGATTGTCCATTGCCACACTCTCATTGCTTCTCAACAAAAGGGATATGATCTGGTTCCCCTGTTTGTTGATGCACCAGACTACCGACATTTTGTCCACTTGTATTGCAATAGTCCCTAGAAGTGGAAAGCTCTGAAAGGCCTGCAACACCAGAAGCACTGCTCTCACCTCTAGGACACTGATATGCAAATTGGTCTCTTGCAGGGACCACATGTCTTGAATAATCCATCTCAAGTAATGCCCCCCACCCCAACTGGGAGCCTGGAGTCCATAGTCAACGTAGCATTCAGGGCAGGAAAGAGAGATGGATGCTCTTGACCTATCTCCTCGGAATGCATTCACCAAAGAAGAGACTTTCTGCAAATCAGAGATCGTTTTGTTGGATGTCTTAAGGGATATTGATAAAAGGACCATTGAACTGCTATGCTCCATTGAAGAATTCTCATGTGGAGGCAAGCAGTGGTAATTAGAGGAATTGCAGCAGCCATCAACCCTAGAGCTCTGAAAGCTAATTTTGTTGGGGAAGAAAGAACAGAAAGTATCTTTCTGACATGCATCTTCAATGTGAGAACTCTGTTTTGGGGCAGAAAGGGTAGAGAATAGACTGTGTCTAAACAAGCCTCTATAAATTCCAAGTCTTGGACTGGCTGAAGTTTAAATTTTTCTGAACTGATTGAGATTCCTAGCAAAATTGTTAGTTGAAGTAGATAATCACTGGCCTTTAAAAGCAGATGCCTGGTTGGTGTGGTGAGGAGCCTGTCATCTAAGTATGGAAACACTCTGAATCCGAGCAGTCTCAGGTGATCTGCTACTGCTGCCATGCATTTGGCGAACATCCTGAGAGCTGTTGTGAGACTAAAGGTCAAAACTCTGAATTGATAACACCTGGCTCCCAGATGGAAGTGTAGATACCTTCGAGAGTGCCTGGCTATTTTGATGTGATAGTACGCATCCTGAAGATCAATTGAGCACATCTAGTCATCATTCTGTAGGAAAGGTAGAATGGACCATGACTATTCAGAATTTGAAATTCTTCACCAACCAATTTAGATAACTGAGATCCAATGTATGTCTTAGGTCTCCTGTCTTTTTGGCAGCAAAAAAGAACCTTGAGTAAATTCTGGATCCTGTTTGGTCTGGGGGGACATCCTGGATGACTCTTTTGTTTAGTAGCTTTCAGATCTTTTGAGCTGCTACCTCCCTCTGAATGGGTGGACTATTAAAGAGCCTTTTCCTCTTTGTATGGGAATTTGTAAAAAGGGAATGAAATATCCACTGGATATGATGCTTGGCACCCAAATATCTTTTGTTATGGCTATCCAAGCTTTTTGGTGCAAGGATAACAGCCTCCAACTGCCTCCAGAGAGGGACAGTTGGGCAACCATTCAGGAGTGCTGAAATGATCTGTCCAAGAAGGAATCTCAAGATCCTTGGTACTGTGGACCCCCTCTGCCACATGAGTGACATCTACCACTGCAATTACTTCCCGCTAAGCCTCTGTGGTGGAAAATCCCTACAGGAATTCTGAAAAGGACCTTAAGATTTTTAGAACCACATCTTCTTACCACTGTGTTGATTCCTAGAGAAAGGTCTCTGTGGGGAAGAAAAGTGAATTCTGCAGGACAGAGTGTGTTTGTTATCCCAAAGAAGATCCCTCAAAAGGAGCACAGGTGAATAACACCTTGAAGGGCTCTGCAAATTCACACAACTGCATCCAGGAATGTCTCTTTACAATTATGTCTGAACCAGCTGCCCTACAGGTACCTTTAGCCGCATGCGAGATTAACCTCATGTACATATTTGTTATAGACTGTAGGGTGGCCATTCATTAGGGAAAAGACTTCTGTTCTTTTGTGGACATGGACCCTGGGGCAGAATTAGAGATTTCCTTTACCAAGTTCCTCTGTAATCTGGTGAAATGTGCCAGGTACTTTAGCAATCGTACAGCATTTTTTCCAACAGCTCCTTCTTTGTGACTGCTGCAACAACCATGGAATCTACAGGAATCCCTTTAGTCCAATACTGTGTATCTGGGTGCTTGGGGATTGGTTCCATTGATTCTGGTTCCTTCCATGCCCTCTACAAGCTCATCCACAGGGGAGTGACCCAAGACAGACAGTCCAGATCCAAACGCTTCCAGGAGTACTGATCCCTCCTGGGAAAGGGTTTGGGAAGACCAACCACCTTTCTGGCGAATCTCTAGAATGTCTTTAAATGAGACATCCTCAGGTGGAGATCTGACCTTCCCCTTCATCAAAACTGGTGTCTTCTTGAGAGATTCCTGCGACAAATCTAGCTGCCTTTTTTTGTATTACCTCTTTCAAGAGACCTCCTCAGTGGGGTATTCTGGTGCGTTATCAGAAGAGGCAAGGACTTCCAGAGTGGGAAATGGCTGGAAGCTCATAAGCGCTGGCTGTCCCTGTGGGGGTAGGATGAGCAGCCTCAGACACAGAATCCAACGGGGAAACAAAGAATGGATCCAATGGTGAAAGAGTCAAGACCACTCTTGGGCTTGAGGAAACCCTTTCCACCACTTTGAAGGCAGAAGGACCAGGAGAAGTCAAGGACAATCTGCTTGAAGCAGAAGCTCTCACAGCAGACAATCCCAGGCCCTCCCTGACCCCCTCTGAAGGAACTCAGCTGCCCAGTGCCGAAAGCCCAAGGGGAAGTGATGGCACTGAAAGCTTCAGAGTTGAAGTCAAACCCTCAGATCTGATGCCAACATGCTGGCTCTGAGAAACATCATGCTCTGAGGAGGTAGGAGCCAATCAGATCAGGGATGTTGCCAGTGTGGAAGATACAGGAATCTTCAGATCTGACCCCTTGACTCACAGGGTTCTCGGATCTGAGGGTTGCAAAGTGGAAGGCCGGACTGGAGAAGGAACAACAACAGGCTGAAAGCATGGTTTATGGCTAATGGATCAGATGGGAGATGGAGCTGGAAAGACCCCCATCTGGATCTGTGTTCTGAGGGATTTTCTCATCATCCTATCCACCTCCTCCTCTGACAGACTTTGGAATGATGTAATGGAGGAGGAGGAGGATGTAGAGGGTGGCCTACAAATCTTTTTGGGCGTCTCCTGCAGAAAGGGATATCTCAACCTGGGTGACACCAGATCTGGTGAAAACCTCGGTCTATAGGGCTAAGGGGATGGAGACACAATGAGAATCAGATCCAAAGTGTTCTGATCCAAGGTCTTAGGTACCTTCTTGGGTGGATCCGAAGGAAGAGCAGTCTTTGGAGACGGAAAAGGACAGCGTTTACAGTGCTCCCTGGGCTCTTAGATTTTTGTGAGGGGGTTTGAGCCCCTGACGTAGAAGTACCTGAAGAAGTAGCAGATGCTGGTAGGAGACCCTTCAGGACAAGTTTATTTCCCCTGTCACTTATGGCCCTAGAGTTAAAGGCCAGTCAGATGGAACAGGGAGTGTCCAAATGTGACTAGCTTAAGCAATAAAAACATCAGAATTAGGAATCTTATGTCCACAGGAAGTGCACTTCTTAAAACCAGTAGACTTGTTGGCCATACTGGAAGAAAAAAAAACATACAACTACAAAAAAATAACTATTTCAAGACATATACATATATATGTATCTATATATATTTATAGATATATAGATATATTTCTCTCTCTCTCATATGTATGTTTATATATATATATATATATATATATATATATATATATATATATATATATATATATATATATATATATATATATATATATAAAATTATATATTTATTTATTTTACATTTGTTGACCAGGATAGCTCGACTGGATACATGTCCATTTTCAGCAGAGGCCCGGGGAGGAAAAGCTCCAAGGTACAAACAGAAAGACATTACATAAAACTTAAAACATGTTAGCAGCTGTCAACAGTCTATAGTAGTAAGAAAGTTGTACAATTTAAAAAAAAAGGCTAGATAAGGTAAAAATCTTAGAAATTGCAATCCAGTAGATTAGCCATGAAAATGTTACCTTACAATAATAGTGCGAGTGCTAGTCAGGCTTAGAGCAAGGACATACATACATATATATATATATATATATATATATATATATATATATATATATACATATATGTATACATATATATATATATATATATATATATATATATATATATATATAAACATACACACACACACACATATATATATATATATATATATATATATATACATACATATATATATATATATATATATATATATATATATATATATATACACATATATGTATACGTGTGTGTGTGTGTGTGTGTGTGTGTGTAAAGACAAACATTAGACTTTTTTTTTTAACTATAAGGGAAAGAGACGAAAGAGAAAATACCAACAATGGCTTTTCATCCAGAAAAAAGGAGGTCATTGTCCCTCTGTACTCATCCCTCATTAGACCCATTATAGAATACAACGCCCCATTTGGTATGTACCTCTCAAGACATCTGCAACAACTGGAAAGGCCTCAGAAATACCTTACTAAAAGAATCACAGGCCTAAAGCAGATGCCCTATGCTGACCGCCTTAAAAATCTCCAGCTATACTCTGTTGCATATCGTCTACTCCGAGGCGATCTCTGCTTAACATACAAGGCCATGTCAAACCCAGAGCTGTTGGAGATGCTACACTTAAAGAAATCCCAATCCCTCAGAGCCACACGCTCCAGGGATCTAAACTTTGTCATCACAATAAACAAAACATGCTGGAGGGATAGGTTCCTGACCCAGAGACTCCCCAGAATCTGGAACAGACTGCCCATACATGTCAAGCAGAGCACCTCTTTGGCCCTCTTCAAAAGGAACCTTGATGACTGGATGAAAGAAAGGAAATTCACCCCAGGGATCATGTCAGTCTCCCTGCTAGACAGGGGTCCAAGGAAGTAAATAGTGTGGGAAGAAATAGCCAGGGAATTGTTATGGCTAGGCTTGTATAGGCCCTAGGGCCACTAGCCTAGTACCAACCTATGAACCTATAAACCTATGAACCTCCAACTGAGGTAAAATTAAAGGGAAAGGAACTATCAGCTATGGTAGAAAAGACACCAAGGCAAAAATACTTGGTAAAAGAGTAAGGGAGAACTATAAACTGCAGGAAAACTTAGTAAAAACTTACAAAGATTAATGCAGAAGAAAAATTGTCTAAATATGCTGATAAATACACTCACAAACCCCTTAGAGCTCAAGAGAATGCAATACTGTCCGAACCTGAACAGCAGCAAATGAGATCTGAGATATTGGAGTGGTCAGGGGCATCGTGGATAAGGGAAGAACTTGAGAGTTAGATCCCAAAATCTACAGAAGAAGGCTGAGTCAGATCCGAAGGTCAGATCCGAACCCATATTTTTAGGATAGAATGAAAATGACAACATCAGACCTTAGCAGTAAAAACAGTGGAAGGGTGCTAAAAAGGAGTAAAGTATGGCAGGGAGGAAGAAGAAAGGTAAAATACCAAAATTTTAGTAACTCACAAATACCACTAGTAGGAAAAATTTGAAGGGTCTATGTTCACAGATCGAAAAAACACTACAGTGAATGGCTACTAATCGAATGTTAAACAGGGAGTGTTTAACATTGCAAACATGCTTAACAGTGAAAAATAAGTCAGCAAATGGCCATAGTTGGCCAACAACTAAGAAGTACCACTGTGAGTAAGGTAAACGAAGGGAACTTTTTAACTTTGCCCTATTCCCCACTGTAGTGCGATCTTGGAGTTGGCATATATAGTTGGGGGGTGTGGGGACACAGTCCTCCACCTTGGTTAGTTACATCCGTAATGTTGGCCAGCTATAGCCACTCAAATTATTTTTCATTGCCAAACATGTTTGGAATGTTAAACATTCATTCGTTGTTTAACATTTGATTAGTAGCCATTCGCTGTAATGTTTTTTCGATGCATGAACATAGACCCAAATTTGAAGACTATATCAAAAATCACTTGAGAGCTAGGAATCCGCATATGATACCCAATAGTGGCAAATGAGATCTGGGTATGTTAGGTTGGAGGAGCATCATGGCTAAAGGGAGGAGCTCGAGAATTCTAGGATCCAGTGATCTGGAAGAAGCAGCTGAGTTGGATCAAAGTCTGGGATCTGAACCCATCAATTAAGGAATGAATGAAAATGACAACATCAGATCAAATGATCAGAAGAAATGAAAGGTTTAGTTCTGTCAAGATATTACCCGAGTTGTCAATGGACATCCAAGGTAAAAAGTATCCTTTCCTCTTCATTTTTAGGATCAGTAAAGAAAATAGAGGAAAGGATAGTCTGGCTTAAAATAAACTTGGATACCACTTTAGGCATAAAAGAAGGATTAGTTTTCAAATAAACCTTGTCTCTGTGGAGAATGAGATAGAGTTAACTCATCACAAAAACTTGTAACTCAGATACTCTTCTTGCAGAGGTCAGAGCAACCAGTAAAATTGTCTTCCATGTTAAGAGCCTCAAGTCAACTAGATAAGCTGGCTCAAACAGACCAAGTGTTAGCTTCTCTAAAAAAATTAAGATCCCATGAAGGAGGTCACCAGTTTTCTTGAAGGCCTATTAAGTAAAACCCCTTTCAAAAATGTTTTAACGCATGAATGCCTTAAAACAGGAGGATCTATGGGCAAACATTCTGAAATGGCCAATAAATGAACATTGATAGAGAAGTAAAAAGGCCATAGGATAGCAGCTCACACAAATATTGTAAAACCTGAGAACAACTAGCCCTGAATGGGTGCTGGGCAAATTGTTGGCACCAACTAGAAAACCCTTTCCATTTGCTAATATATAATTTTCTACAAGCAGGCTTTCTTGCCTCCATTAGCACCTGCTGCAAGTCCTCACTAAACAAGTGCCTAAGAGGAATTAAGACACTGTCATCGAGGAAGTCACTTGACGTTTATTGGTGTTGGAGTGTGTCAAACACCCCTGATCTTGTGTGAGTAGATCCATTCTGTATAGAAGCTTATGGTAACTGCACATGGCCATTTCTAAAGGAAGGGAGAACCACTGCTGCATGGGTCAGAAAGGAAGTCACCACATTAATCTTGGGGGATTCCTTCTGAATCTTCAGAAGCACCCTGGATATCAGTGGAAGGGTGGAAAAGCATACAAAAGCATTCCTGCCCAAGAAAAAGAATAGGTATCTGTATTCTAGGCTTTCTTGCAAGGAGATGATTATTTAGAGAGGAGGCAAATGGCTCTACTAGAGGAACTCCCCACAGATAGATGAAATCATGGAAGATCCCCTGATCTAGTCTACAAATGTGACAGCCTTCCCTGTCTTCCTCAGCTTGTCTGCCACACAATATTGTTTTGATGGAATAAAGGATGCCTGTAGTAGAGTGAGATTGTGCTGTGAAGCTATATACCAAGCTAACATAACTAATATGCTAAGGGGGTACAATCTGGTTCCTCCCTACTTGTAGATGTACCATATGACTGTGGTGTTGTCTGACACATCTTGAAGAGGTCCTGGGGACCAAAGAGGATTCAGATAATTGAGCACCTTCACCAGGGCAAGCATCCCTTTTATATTTATGTGCTTGCAGATGCACCCCTGTTTTAGGTGTCCACATATCTTGCACTATTATCCCTTCTAATACAGCTCCCCAAGTAAAGTCAGAGGCATCTGTGATGACTGACTGTTTTGGAACAGGGAGGGAGAACGCGAGACCTGAATTTAAGAATAATTGTTGCCCCCGCCAAGTAATTTCTATCACTGACAAAACCCAGCACTGAGATTTGCAAAGACAAGAGATAATGCTGGGGCCAAACAGACTTCAGATACCAATGCATCTTTCTCATGTAGAGTCTTGCCAGGGATAGCATGAGAATTATAGATGTCCTGACACCTGAAATCCTGAGATATTCACTCACAATGACCAATGTCTGAGTGCAAAACCTTAAAAACAGAGCTAGACGTGGATCTATTTTTTCCTGCGGAAGAAAAGCTCTTTAAACTGAGGTATTCGGCTGATACCCTATGAACAAAACCTGTGTGAAGGAATCAAAAGAACTTCTAAATGTTTTCTTGGAATTCCAGCTTGTGTAAGAGATTTCTCACCCAAGTGAGAGATTTGTGACACTCTGAGAAAGACTGCAAAGATAAATAAGCAAGTCATAGCTATGAAGTAAGAAAAAGGATACCCTGTAGCTCTCTACAAGCTATAAATGGAGCTAGACACTTTGAGAATACTCTTGAAGCAGTGGATAGTCCACAGAGTAAGGCAGAGAACTGACAATGTGATCCAGACACAGAACTTTAAGAAATGCCTGACGTCTGCATGAAAGGAATGTGATGACAAGCATCTTTTTAAAGTAGTGTTACCAGAAACTTGAATGAACAATAAGAGAAAACAGATTTTGAAGTTAGACACTATCACAAAAAGGTCTAAGAAGGAAAGATCTAGAAGTAGTCTCCAAGCATCATTTTTCCTTGTCACTAAAACATACCAAAATTTAAAAAAAAATGTTCCTCATCTGGGAAGGAAGAACTGGTTCGTCTATCACTCCCTGGAACAGCATGTAATGAAGTGCAGGTGAAAGCATACTAGCCTGGTGATTGAGATGAGGAACACACCCTGGTAAGGAGGAATAATATGTCACTGCCGTCTATAACCTTGTTAAATGGTCTTCCGATCTTATTTGTCTGAAATTATCTGTTGCCAAAGAGAAAACTGGAGATTCAGACTTTCAGGAAGGGAAAAGGGACTGCCAGTGTGGGAGAAGGGAACAATATCCCTTAAAAATCAAACTGACTAGTTGGACTGTTCTTGTTTTTTGAATTTCCAGAATTCTTTATGGAAAACCCTTGCCATCTTACATTTGATGAGGGTTAGAGAATCCATTAGAAAAGTTGAAAAAGTATGGCAGAGAAGAGATTCCCTGGTTTAATCCTTTCATCCTACTTTTCGATCACCTCTGCAGCCAAGGAACAAAAAGTGAATCTCTATTCAAAGGAAAAAATAAAGTCTCATTATTTACACCCTCTTGCAAAGTTCTAAGAATGCAGCAAGCCAAACCTCCTCAAAACAGTACCAGAGGACATAGCCCTGGAAGAATTATCAACTTAGTCGTACATGCTCTGTAAACACAAAGCAGTGGTTAGTACAACAGAAAAAAATAAATATTTTTAAAGCAGACTTTTCCTCACAAAAACAAACTGCAGACAAAAACATTCCTCATACTTTCACAATTAGCCAGAATAAACTTTAACAAACAGGCTGACAATTCAAAATTCTGAAAATTAAAGTCGCAGAAGCTTATAACATTTTCCTGAACCCATCAATAATCTTCCCATCCTTAGCAGAAAGAGTACCGTAGGAATTAACTAAGTGCTTAGCAGCAGTGGAGTCAACTAAGGCTGTAGCTGCTGCATCAGGTTTGGGTACAGTGTATAAAAACGTAAAAAGCCTCAGAAACTTTACATCTTCCTAACTGCCTTTTTAGGGAAAGCAGGGCTGGGTATCAAGAAATTACTGGCAGAGGCACACACACACGCACACACACACACACACACACACACACACACACACACACACACACACACACACACACACACACACTCTCAGCCCCTGCACACAGCACACACACACACACACACACACACACACACACACACACACACACACACACACATGCACACACACCAAAGCTGACAGATCTGGAGGACTTGGTGAAAGTTTAGTAGGAAATTCCTCCTGAAAGAGCTCATAATTTTTTAGTGCTATACAGTGGTGGGCTCTGAAAAGGTTATTTGCTAAATTTACAGTAAATACCCTTTTCAGAACCCATCACTGTATATCACTAAATAGCCTTAATTGGTTAAGATTGCCTCATCAACTGACATATACACAGCTTCTTACCACCTATAAAATTATCAAACAAAAAGAAATTGGTCTCACCACGATATAATATGATATAATATATGATATCATAATCATTCTTCTTGTCATATGGAATAAAGTTTTACTTCTACTTTTGTACTACAGAGTTACGGAGTTTCATTTCAAACTATATCGTGGTGAGACCAATTTCTTTTTGTTTGATTTTTGTCCTGGACTTGTGAATTTTGGTCTCTTTATCAGAGCAGTTGCATCTTTCAGTTTCACCTATAAAATTATCCAACATCCATTTGCCTGTCCAGCACTAAAAAGCATTCTACACAACTATGTTCCCAGTCGGCAATTGTGATCCAGTGACCATAAACACCTGTCTGTCTACAAACCTAGCAAATCTGCTGGGCATTCTCTGTACTTGTACAAGGTTGCTAAGGCCTGGAATTCCTTACCAGTATCCATCAGGTCAATACCCTCCCACCCATCTTTCAAAACCACTCTGAAAGACTTCCTAGCTAAAATATGTCTCTGTTCTTGCTCAAAACCAGGATAAACTATATTCCTAAATGAGAACAAGTACATTTTCTTTCTTTATACCTCCTTACTCTCCCTTCTTCACTTATTTCCTTACTTCAATAAAATTTCATACCCTGGCTTTCTCTCTAAATATACCATAAGCCTATTTTTCCCCACTTCATACTGCAATTACTGTTTGTATTAGACTAACTTACCTTTAAACTTTCTACAAACTGTCTAAAATTTCTGCAAATGATTACCATTTAACTTGTACTGATTCTTAACCAATGTTTTTATATTATCTCTAATTTATTAAAATTATTCAAACTGCAGATGATTTATTTTTGAAGATTGTAAAATTATTGTTCTTAAAATGTTTTGCAATAATCTGCCGTTTTCTCGGGAGGCCTCCACTAAAAATGGACTTCTACCAGTCAGACTTTCTTGGTAATCAAATGTCAATAAATGAAGAAAGAAGAAAAAAAGAAAGAAAGAGACTCAGAAACCTCAGTGTATTCCAAGTGAAAACACTGACATATTCTGGAAATAGTCTCAAAGCAAGAGAAACCTTACAGGAAGGATTAGTAAATGAGCTCTGCTCGGAGTCTGAATCAGAAAACTGACTAGAAACTTTTATCTGTTCCTTCGTCTTCCACTCTAGATTCACAATCTTGAATCTCTTCAGAAAAAAAAGGCATCCTTTCTTTTACCAGAAAGCAATAAATAAGAAGGATTAAAAGCCTGAATAAAACCCTGAGCCAGACCCAATAATCTACTCCTGTCTAAGGAAATTCGAGGAGGAGTGGATACATGTTTAGTTTCCTATTCTTTCTGATAGAAAAAATGGGGCCAACAGCGTTATAAATGACAGCAACTGTTTTTCTAACGACAAGCACAACATTCTGACAAAACAGAGAAGCTTTCACTGTTCCCTCTTCCAAGACTGTCAGTAGTTGTTCTCCCTTGTCCACTGAGGTGTCCTCAACAGCCCGAGAGGACATGGCTAACTCCCGGTCCACAGTGGCTGGAGGTGCTTTACGACAGGAATCTTGGGTGAGGCAAATTGCTAGCCTGCAGTGGTAGCAAAGACTGTTTGCTCAATATGTTATTTTTCTGGCCGGAAGAATGACTAACTGTGGGGCTGGCATTTTATTTCATGGTTAAGATGACAATGGCATTAAAAACAAGCAGTTACAGCTGGTAAAAATTTAAAGTCTTGAAAAGTCACTTTTTTACAGTAAAACACAGTAAAATTAAAAAATCACTTTAAATGATTTGGTAGTCCCCACAAAGTAAGATAAATAAATTTCCCCACAAAAAACATTTTTCAGTTACTTGAAACAACTTTTAAACTGACAGGGAAAAAAGCGCTCCCTTTAAAAAGTACAGTAAAGCCTTGTGACAGTAAATTAACACACAAGATCCTAGCTTTAAAATAACTTTCCTGAAGTGGAAAGTATTAATAATAAACAAAAATATTGAATAAACATTTTTTTCACCAACAGGAACTTATATGTCCAGCAGTAGAGCAACCCAAGTTGACCATTAATCCTCAAAAGCCTCAGAGGAGCGCATTCTTCAGCAGCAGTAAAGCTATGGAGATCTTGGCACCCAAATGTGTCTTTTAGTTAATTCAGCTTGAGCTGCCAGACAGTTTGGGCATGCAGAAGGTGCCCTGAAGATTTGGAAGCTGTCCAGTTGTTATATCCTTGCCAGGTATAATCCATAGAGCTAAGGCTGCTGCTGCAGCAGTGATCAATATGATGGACAGCATGAGATCAGCATGATCTGCTGATTCAAAAGGTAGTAAGGTCAGTTTTTCAAGAACATAATTTGGATCCCACAAAGGAGTAATTTGCTTGTAAGGGGGTCTCATATACAATGCTCCTTTTTTGAACTGTTTTACTACAACAGAAGAAGAACGATGAGGATCCATTGGCAGCAAGCAAAGATGGCCAGTTAATGCACCTTAATGTACTCAAAAGATAATCTATCCCAAAGTAACTCACACAAATGTTTTAAGACCAGAGAGATATTAACCTCAGTGGACCCTCTGTTTCCATTTAGGCACTATTTAGAAAACCTCATTAATTTGTAAAGATAAGCTTTTTAGTAGCAGGATTTCTGGCCTCCTTTAATACCTGCTGTATATTCTCATGAAAGAAGTGCATAAAGAGAGTCAAGACTGAATCATCCAGACTGTCACTTGAAGTTTCTCCAAATCAAGGTGCACCAATCTCCAGCAAGACTGTGTCAGCAGGTCCAGCATATAAGGTGGTAATTGCCCTTGGCCAATACATTTAACAGGTAGAACCAAGACTGACTGGGCCAATAGGGGGTCAACACAATGATCGTTCACATTTGTTTCTGAACTTTCAGAATTACCTTGTGAATCAGTGGAAAGGGTGGAAATGTATACAGGAACAATGAGAATGCATCTGTCCTCCAAGCATGGCTGCGAGGATGTCTAGAACAGAATTTCTTTATCTATTTGCATTGCAAGAAGTGAACAGATCTCTTTGAGACATTCCCCACATTTGGACAAGATCCTTAAGCACTACTGCCTGGAGCTTCCACTTGTGCAGGTCTGCCAGGAATCTGGTTAATCTGTCTGCCATACTGTCCTGCTTTGATGGTATATATGATGCCTGAAGAGTCAGAGAATACTGAGAAGCCTGCTCTCAAGCTACCATTGCCAACAGGGAAAGAGGGTAAGACCTCGTACCCCTTGTTTGTTGAGGTACCATATCACTATGGTGTTGCCTGTAACTACTAGAAGAAGACCAAGAGTCCAAAGGTGGTGACCGACTTTCAAGGTATGAATCACTGCTAACATCACCTTGATAGTGATATGCTTCTGTGTATCCTTCAGTCAACAAGTGGCTTGCACTTGCATCCTCATTTCCACAGCTCCCCAGGTGAAGTTGGACAAATCTATCTAGACAGATTGTACTGGCACCGGAGGAGAGAAAGAAAGCTCTGGATTTATACTCAACTGTTTGCTCCACCACTGTAAGTCTCATCTTATGAAGAGCAGCACTGGCAACTAGGATTTCAGGCAATGAAGGTGTTGTGTCCAATAATTTTGAAGATATCATTGAATTTTTCTTATGTGAATTTAGGCCAGTGGTATCATAACAATCATGGACACCATCAGTCTACGAATTTTTAAGAATTCTCTTGCTGAGGTGACATTATCAGCAAGTCATCCAAGTATGGAAAGATATGAATGCTTAGAGACTGAGAGTGGGCCATTACTGGAGCAAGGCATTTTTTGAACACTCATGATGTATTGATAGCCCAAAGGGCAATACAGAAAACTGGCACTACAAACCACATTCAACAAATCTCAGATATGTTGTGAAGTAATGAGCACTAGAGATATGATGATACTTATTTTTCAAGTCCAGGGTCACCATGAAGCAGCTGTCTGGCTACAGAATTACTGTCTGCAGGTTGAATACTTCAAACGTTGGGACCTTGGCAAACATATTCAGAAAAGAAAGGTCCAACATCAGTTTCCATGGCTGCTCTTTTTTGGGAACTAAGAAAAATCTGGAGTAGAAACTCTTATTCTTTCCTATGACCCCTGGGTCCAGCATTTGGGAATAGCAAAGTCTGTTCTGGAGGATGAGGAGGAACCCCCATTGAAGGGAGGTGAGGGATCTTCCATTGCCATTTGTAACTTCTGACAATAATGTTTATTACTCATTTATTGAAGACCACTGACAGCCAAGGCTGCCTTGTCAAGAGCTAACTTGAGATGCACCTGATGGAGGAGTCGATGAAGATGGGTGCCATGCCGCTGCATAGTCATAAGTTGAGAGGGGAGGTATCCTTTTTAGGACGGGAACCTTCCTTGATCAGCTTGGTGGAGTTCTCATCCTGCAGTTTTCTTTTATTGCCTTGGTTCTTGTTCAGCTGGGACTTCTGTTTGCTAAGGAACCTAAAGTTATCTTGCTTAAAGGAGGAGAACATGGGAATGTGAACCATTTTCAATGCTCCTTACATCAATTTACCTCTGTCATCACAGTGTTAAAGAATCTGATTAGCTGTTGTACCAAACACACAGTCAGACTCAAGAGGAGCATTCAAAATCTAATTTTTTTAACTCAACAGAAAAATTCTGGGAATGCAACCAAGCATATCTCCTAATCACCACTGACAATGTAGCATTTCTAGAAATAGTATCAGCTCTCTCAAAGGCAGCTTTTTAACTCATGTTCTGATACCTGAGAAACATTGGAGAGAATATCTTTAACATATCTTTTGCCCTGCAGACAATGATTCAGCAAACTCATCTAAACTGTCTATGCATTTCAGCAAAAACTTCCACATAAAACAGTGGTAGTTAAACACTTTAAAAGCTACTGTGCTGGACTGCACATGCTTTTTTCTCTGAGATACTAGCCACCTGTCTAGTTTATCTTGAGGGAATGGGTTAGAAGACATGATTTTCATATTAGCAAAAACTGCTGGGGACACTGAAGTAAAGTTCACAGACAAAGGGGATTGGAGGCCAGGCAAGGCTAAGAATACACTAAATTTCTTAAACACTTTCTTAGGCAAAGCTCCAACAAGGAGAGGGGGACTACAAGCGTTACTGAAAACATCCATTACAGACACTGATGGACGAAATATCTCAATGTCTGGGACCTCATCATTTTTATTTTAAATTTGCAATAAACAATAAATGAAAACTTATCACAGCTTACAATCAAGTTAGATAATTATTCACTATATACAAATTTACATTTAGCCTGACATTTTAAAACATGTGTGATAAATTACACAGATATAGTTTAATTAAAGCTAAATAGTACTTGCTTCATGAGGAGGTTAGATCCATTTGCAAAATATCAATCAAAGTTAGAACTTTTTTTCCAAGGGATTTTAGTTAATGGTCTAGGAAACAGTCTTAATTCTTTGTTTTTTATTTCCATTAAGGCTATCCTCTTCAATAGACATATGAAATCTTCTTTGCTAGTAGCTGTGGTAGAATTCCATTTCTTTGTTATGCATTTCCTAGCTATAGCTAGTATAGTCCAAAGTAAATGAAGGTCAGTCTTATTTGAAGAATAAGCATTATCAGTTATATTCAGTAATAACAAAGCCTTGGTCATTACAAAATGATCTGTTTAAATCGCCTGCAAGAAATTGTTAATACTTTCCCAAAAGGGTTTAATTTTTATACAATCGTAGAAAATGTGTGACCACTCAGCTTTATTTTACTGTTGACATCTCCAGCATAACCCATCATTATAAGGATTGATTTTTGAAACTTTATCAGGGGTTAAAAAGGATCTATGAAGGAATTTCCAGGTAAATATTCTCCAATAATGAGAACAAGAAGTTCATTTTACTGAGAGAAGTAAATTAGATTTATTTTCTGAGGTTAACTGAATCATATATCCTTTAGTAATATATTGCCAATATGCTGGTTTAGGTTGTGTTTTGTAATTTTTTATTAGATTATATAAATATGAAGTACCATTTTCCAATTTCTTATTATTATATAAAATTTCAAACAGTCTGGATATAAAATCTGGTGAATTTGAAAAAGAAGAATTATTTATTATCCTACATAGATCCTTGGAGTATGTCAGTATATTCTGAAGCATTAACCATTCATGAGAATTCACTTTGTAAGTTGACATCATATATTGTAAATCCCATACTTGCTAATTTTTTAGACACTGTAACCAACAGATTAGATTTTTCTGTTCCCAGGAGAGGAATATATCTCTATGAATTCTATCTGGAAAGTTTTTAGTAATGTTGAAGGGAATTAATGTTGCAAACCAAAGCTTTAAATCCATATTCATGTTTATAAATTCCTAAAATAGTCAAATAAATGATTTATTAAATTTGTCCTAGTTAGTTTAGTTATATTGTATTGATAATTTAAGGCCAATGAGTACCATAATGTATTGTCCTTGTCTAGAAAAGTAGAATTTTTAAGTAAATTATTTTCATTTATTATTATAGTTGCATATAACAATTTCCAGTTAGACATATAATTTGGATTGATCCATTCAACCACAGTTTTAAGTAAAGTTGCTCTTATATAAGATTCAATATCTGGGAAATTTATTCCTCCCTGGTCCCATTGTCTGATATGATGGGTATATGCAATTTTGTTTCTTTTAGGAAAACACAGAAATCTTAGCAAAATGAATGTTATTTTCTTCAGGTGAGTTTTCTCAGGAATTAACAAAGTGGCTTGTACAACATACAAAATTTTAGGGAGAAGAATCATTTTAATTAACTGTAATCTATCTTCAAAAACTATAAATAACTTATTATATTTACCCACTAGACAGTCTATTGTAGCTATGATCCTTCTATAATTAATATTCAATATATCTTGGATATTTTCACCCAAGTTTATCCCTAAGTATTTTATTGTTGAGACATGTTCTCTTATGATATGATTCTTATCTATTTGAAAATCCTTTTTTGTATTTAATAATAAGTATTTAGACTTTTGTTTATTAAATCGGAGTCCTGAGATCTTATGAAATTTCTTTATCAGATTATCTAATTCAACTAATGTTTCTTTTGAATTCAATAGTGTAAGAAGTATGTCGCCAGCAAAGAGCATAATCTTGGAGTTATATTGACCAAATATATTTATTCCTTTTATCTTTGGATTGTTTCATATTAATATTGTCAATAGTTCTATAGCTAATGCAAATAAAATGGGTGACATTGGGCATCCTTGTTTAGTACCTCTCGTAACTTGTATAGCTTCTGAGGTAAAGGGTCCTAATTGAACATAAGTTAAATTGTTTTCATAAACCTTTTTAATAAATTTAATGAAGATGGGAAATTTATAAGCTTCTAAGATTTTAATTAAATAATCCCAGTTCAAGGAATCGAAAGCTTTCTCAATATCTAGTCCAATTATTAAGGTTTCTATATTTTCTTTGTTTAAATAATCAATTAATGTCAATATTCTTTTAATGTTATCATGTGAATGTCTATTTTGAATAAACCTAGTTTGGTCATAGTTGATAATTTCATTCATATGTTTTTTTATTTTTTTAACCAATATAGACATAAATATTTTATAATCATTATTTAATAATGAAATTGGCCTATATGAGCTGCAATGACTATCATTCTTGTTTTCTTTAAAATGGGTATGATTAAGGAGTATCTCCATGAAGGAGGAATTAATGCATGAGTTTGAATTTCAATAAATGTTTTATGTAGTAATGAGGTTATATTTTTGGGGAATAGTTTGTAAATTTCTGTGATTAAGCCATCCATTCCAGGAGATTTACTAGTTTTACTTTCTTTGATTGTATCTATGACATCTTTGTGCGTAATGGATTTTTGTAATTCATTTTGTAAACTTTCAGGGATTGGTTTAATATTTGAAAACACATTTTCTAAAAGGGGATGTTCTGGCAAATTATTGTTATTTTTAAAATGATTTTTGAAATGACACTTGAAAGCATCTAGAATATCTCCTATTTCCGAGACTTTCTTACCTTTTTCTTCATGTAGTGTATTAACAATAGTATTAGCTTTAGATTGCATTTTAACTTTAACAGATAAGTTATGTAAGTGTTTTGGAGAGGTGGCATAAGAATTAGAAGTTATGTACCTACCATAACGTTCCATGTTAGTTGTCTTCTCTCGCCTTCTTTCTTGCTGGATGGGTTCGGACTTGCTTAGCTTGAGAACTCCTTTTACCAGCTCGAGGCAACCCTATATCCCATGATGCAAGGCGGAACTACCTCAGATCTTGTTTGGTAGCTAACCTACCCTGCTAAGGACTAACCTAACATATATTAGGAAACCCAAGTTCATAATAAAGGAGTCCTCTAATGAAGGCTCAGGAGGAAACAACCTGATAAGAGGAACTCTTCAAGATCTGTCCAGGCCAGGGGGAAGGAGGGAGAGACGCAAGAAAGAAGGCGAGAGAAGACAACTAACATGGAACGTTATGGTAGGTACATAACTTCTAAATGTTAAGTTGTCAATCTCGCCTTCATTCTTGCTGGATGGGACCGCGTCCCTAGCAACTGTATCCCGGGTGGCTCAATGGAACAGACTCTTGAGAACTGTGGAACCAAAACTGGCCCTGTCTCTGGAGGCCAAATCTAACTTGTAATGAGAGACAAAGGTATGAGGAGTGGCCCAAGTAGCTGCTGCACAAATGGTATCAATGGGTAGTCTATCCTGAAAGGCTGCAGAAGTGGATAGACTCCTGGTTGAGTGTGCTTTCAGTTTAGAAGGTAGTTGCTTGCCTCTGAGTGAATACACATAAGAAATGGTGGAAGACAACCATCTGGATAAGGTCACTTTAGACACTGGGAGACCTTTCCTGTTTTCTGCATAGGAGACAAATAATTGGTCCGATTTCCTGAATTGTTTCGTTCTATGCAAATAGTACCTGAGCTGACGATGGACATCCAAAAAATGAAGCTTTTGTTCAGCTCTGTCAGAATAATTTGGGAAAAAAACTGGTAGATCGATGGATTGATTAATACTGGTTTGAGAAACAACTTTGGGGAGAAAGGACGGGTTCGTTCTTAAGGATACCCTGTCCTTGTGAAAAACCAAGTAAGGGGAACGGATGCAGAGAGCTTGAATCTCGGAAACCCTTCTTGCTGAGGTGACAGCCAGTAAAAATATAGTTTTCCAAGTCAATAATTTCAATGAACATGAGGCAGACGGTTCGAAGGGTGGTAACATTAAGGATGCCAGCATTAAATTTAGATCCCATTGTGGAGGAGGATGTTTTATTGGCGGCTTTAGGAGAAACACTCCTCTCAGAAAGGCCTAGCATAGTCTATGAGACATAATGTTATGATCTTGCAAGCCAACATGATACTTGGAAATAGCAGCCAGTTGAACTTTTACTGTAGATGAAGAAGATCCTGACTGAAAAACTTCAGCCAGGAAATCTAAAACAGAATGCACAGGAGCAGTAAAGGGATCAATATTTCTGGAATTTGCCCAAATGGAAAAACGTCGCTACTTGCTAGCATAAACGGTTCTGGTGGACGACTTTAAAGAAGCCACTAAGATATCTCTGACCGGATCAGAGATCATAGGAAGCCTGGCTAGGGAAGGAAGTGGAGCAACCAAGCAGTGAGGTTGAGAGAATGAATGGCCTGGTGCTGTTGACCCGACTGGTGGATCAAGAGATCCGGAACTGGGTCCAGATGCCAGGGCTGCACCAGGAGGTGACGATGCAGAGACGGAAACCAAATTTGTCGAGGCCAGTAAGGGGCAATGAGAATCAACTTGGCCCTCAAAACGGTGGCTTTCTGAATGACTTGTGGAATCAAGGGCAAAGGAGGAAAAGCATACAGAAGTCCCCGGGGCCAATCCTGGGTTAGAGAGTCTCTCAGGGGTTGGCCTGGTAGGGGAAAGAGAGTGAAGAAATCGGGGCACTTGTTGTTTTGGGGTGTAGCAAAAAGATTGCAACAAGGTGTGCCCCACTTCAGAAAAATCTGGTCCACTACAGTTTGATTGAGAGACCACTCGTGAGGCATGAGAATGGATCTGCTCAGCCTGTCCGCCAAGAGGTTGGACCTGCCGGGGATGTGCGTTGCTATCAGAAACTGATGAGAGGAGATTGCCCATTGCCAAAGTCTGAGAGCTTCTCGACACAACGGATAGGACCTGGTCCCGCCCTGCTTGTTAATGTACCAGACCACGGACATGTTGTTCGTTTGTACTGCAATAGTCCCCGCGGGAAGAAAGTCGTTGAGGGCTTGCAACGTTAAAAGCACCGCTCTCATCTCCAGGACATTTATGTGCAGATGGTATTCTATGGGTTGCCACGTCCCGTGGACCATCCTGCCCTGATAATGCCCCCCCCACCCGATCAGAGAGGCATCCGTAGTAACTGTGGCAACTGGAGGAGGGGGAATAAAAGGTCGGCCCTGATGAAGAAGAGGGGAAGATATCCACCAGTTCAGATGAGTTCTGCACGATTGTGTGACTAAGATTTCGTGCCTCATCGGAAGACTGTGGAACGACCACTGAGTGAATAACATCCACTGCAGAAGACGCATGTGGAAGCGAGCCAGTGGTAGAAGAACAATGGCTGCAGCCATAAGACCTAGAACCTTTAGTTTCAATCTGGCTTTGACTTTGCTGCTCTGCAATAGAATCCGAATGTATTTTTGGATGTCCAGAATTCTTTGATCTGTTAGTCTGGCTAACATTTTGACGGTGTTTAATTCTGCGCCTATAAAGGTGATAGATTGGCAAGGCCGCAGAGAAGATTTTCCGAAATTCACTGAAATTCCCAAACTCCTGCAAAGCTGCAGAGTGTAGTCTCTGGTCTGAAGAAGCTGACACCTGGTGGTGGCGGAGAGGAGCCAGTCGTCTAAATAAGGAAACACCTGGAATCCTTGACGTCTCAGATGAGCTGTGACCACTGCCATGCATTTGGTAAACACTCTGGGGGCTGAAGTGAGGCCAAAGGGCAGGGCTCTGAATTGGTAATGACTGGTCCCTAGCCGAAAGCGGAGAAACCTTCTGGGCGGCCTGTGAGTGTTTATGGGATAGTACGTCCTGAAGGTCTATAGAGCACATCCAGTTGTCCTTGCCCAGAAAGGGCAGAATGGACTGAAGCGTGACCATCCGAATCTTGCCTTCTTGACAAATCTGTTTAGACTGCTCAGGTCTAATATTGGTCTCCAACCTCCCGTCCTTTTGGGGACCAAAAGAATCTCAGTAGATGCGGATCCTACTTGGTCTGCGGAACAGTCTGGACGGCTCTTTTTCTAGGAGCTTTGAAACCTCCTGTTCTGCCAAATCCCTTTGACCGGGTGAGATGTCTGGAAGGGATTGTTGAGGGTCTGGGATACCTTTCAAGGAATTTTGTAACCCTCGGATATGATCGACTGTACCCACATATCTTGTGAAAGGGAATGCCAGGCTACTGGGTACAGTGAAATCCTTCCCCCGACTGCCTCCAAGGGTGGACAGTCGGGCAACACGTCAGGGGTGCTGAAAGGGCTTCTCAGGAAGAGACTCCCTGTTGCCCTGGTTCTGAGGACCCCCCCTGCCTCTAGGGCGGCGTCTATTGTTACCCCCTCTGCCTCTGGGGGTAAACTGACCACGTGTGTCCGGTGTAGCTCCTTGGGCTTTGCGGAACCACATCTTCCCTCCCTTCTGACCCTTGGGATAGGGTCTAGAAGGGGTGGAAAAATGGACTCCAACGGCAGAAAGAGTTTTACCGTCCTGCTCACACCTGGTCAAGGTTTCCTTCACCTGAGGTCCAAACAAAGCCGAACCGTCAAAGGGGGTATTGGTGAAGGACGCCTTAAAGGGGTCCGGAAAATTACAAAGCCGCATCCAGGCTTGACGTCTAAGAGCCACTCCTGTGCCTGCGGCCCTGCTCGCTCCATCGGCTGCATAGGATATGAGCCGCATGGAGGAGTTGGATAAGGAATTCAGGATTGCTAGCTGTGAGGCAATCTTTTCTTGAGCCCCAACAGCAGAAGGATCCTGAACCACTTCACCTAGTTCCTTGAGAATATCTCTTTGAAGCCTGGTGAAGTGACAAAGGTAGTTCAGCGAACGCATAGCAAAGGTCGCTGAAGAAAACATCCGCTTTCCATACCTGTCCATGGTCCTAGAATCTTTATTAGGAGGATGGACAGGTACTGAAGGATCCGCAAGTTCCTTCTTAGTGGCCGCCGCCACCACCATAGCATCCACAGAGATGCCCTTGGAAAGAAACTGCTTGCCCGTAGGGGCCGTAATAAATTTGGATGGTCTCCTGGGGACAGGTTCCACAGAATCTGGAGCTGCCCACGCCTTCCGAGCCACTACCTGCATAAGTGGGTTGAAAGGCGGAGACACCCAGGAGGTGGAGGGTCGGGATCCAAAAGCCTCCAGGTATACCGACTCATCCTCGGAGGGGTCAATGGAGGGCCAATTTCCCCTCTGTTTGAGGAGCTCAAGGATGTCTGAAAAGGAGACATCCTCAGAGGGGGATCGTGGGGAACCCTCCGCCTCATCTAAGTCGGTATCAGATGTAGTAGACTCAGGGGAGTCTGTGTGTTTCCTCTTACACGTCCTCTTCGAGGGGTTCCCCTGTAGGATCAGGAGAAACCTCGGAAGAGGAAGATATTCCCAATGGGGAAACCTGGGGCGATGGATCCCTGGGCCTGAGAGCAAGAGGCTGGCAAGAGGCGTCTACAGGCACCGAAGAGGGAGGAGCTAGAGGGATGGACCGTTGACCTGGCTCAGGTGCCAGGACACTCCTCATTACCTCAAAGGCTCCCTCCCCGGGAGACCGAATTTCCCGTTCGAGGAAGGAATTCCGGCTCCACTGAGAGAAGGCTCCAAGGCCGATGTCGGTGCCGAGCTTACCAAAGCGAAGCCCGAGAGGGAGGCGGGGTCGGACAAGGGTCCGATGCCACTAACCCCTCGGAGCCGACAAGGAAACTCGGCGACCGGATCCCTCAAGGAAGGTCTCAAGGAGGAGATCGGGCCGAAGGCAGCGGAGCCGAAAAAGGATGTATCGGTTCGGCGCCGACACAGTCGCTGTCCGAAGCTCCGGCTCCGAACTCTGGTGGGGAGTCGGAGGAGGAAGTTCAAGGGGTGAAGCAATAGCCGAAGTCTGCTGAGACGGGCTATGGAGCATTTGGGCCAGTGCCTGCGACTTTAACAGCCTGCTTACCACCCTCTCTAAATCATGGTCAGACAGCCTGGAAGATCTCGAAGATCGGCTCCGATGACTCCGCTCCGACAAAAGAGGAGACCCCGAAGCCGAGTGGATAGATTCCAAAGACGGGGACCGAGATCTCTTCTTGGATGAAGTCATCGGAGCCAACGTCCTATGGGTTCCAGATGGAGCCGAAGGCTTCTCGGCTCCGATACTGGATACTGTGTCGGCTCCAGCCGGAGCCGACAAGGCAACAGCAGATTGGGTGTCGGAACCGATCGGAACTGACCCTAGCTGAGAAGAAGAAAGATCGGCTCCGGCCGGAGCCGATCTCGACTCCGAAGGAGTCGGAGCCACCGGGGAAGGCTTGGAAGCTGTAGCCTGACCCTTAGATGGCTTGGAAGGCTTACTGGACCCAGGTTTAGTGGGTGAACCTTCCGGCTTTAGTAAGCCATGGAGGATTAATTTATTCCTCCTTTCCTGCAGGACTCGCTGGCTAAAAGAGTGACACAAAGCACAGGAGTCCTGCAGGTGCAAAGGCCCCAGGCAGTAAACACAAGAAGTGTGACCGTCTGTCAGAGACAATTTCTGACAGCACGAGTCACACTTCTTGAAGCCCGAGACCTTTACCTCCTTAGACATAGCCTAAGAAAAAAGTAACAAAAATACTCACAAACACACCCCAAAACAGTCACACAAATTAATCCCACAACACAGACACACAGATAGGGATTAATAAGGGAGGCCTAGGCCTAACTGAAACTTTTTAAACTTTTTTTTATAAAGTAAAAAAATTTTTTTAAACTATAAGGGGAATAGGGTGATTGTATGGACACTATACACTAAAAAATAGGAAAAGGGAAAGATAAACCCTGACTAAGCTGTTTGAAAAACTCAAACTTACCTCAGCTGGCAAAAAAGGAGACCTCTTCGCAAAGCGGCAAACGAGATCTGAGGTAGTTCCGCCTTGCATCATGGGATATAGGGTTGCCTCGAGCTGGTAAAAGGAGTTCTCAAGCTAAGCAAGTGCCGAGTCGGAGCCGAGGATCGGCTCCGAACCCATCCAGCAAGAATGAAGGCGAGATTGACAACTTAACATTTTATTTTTAACCTCTCCATGGCTAAATTAGTTTTGTAAGTTAAGATTTCAATGTATTTTTTATTTAAGTCTTCTATTGTCTTCTTATTCTCTAATAACTTAGGAGATTTTTTAGATTTAAATAATGTGAGCTTCCTTTGTAGTTCTTGAAGTTCTGATTCCCATTCCTTGATTTTATTTTTATACCAAGCAATCATTTTTCCATAGATATAAGCTTTTAATGAATCCCATACCATTACTATATTCGCTTCCAAGTTGTAGTTTACATCTACAAAGAAATTGAGTTTATTCACTAACCATTGCTTAAATTCTTTAATTTTTGTAATATATGAAGGAATTCTAGTAAGAAAAGCAAGTGATTTAAAATTTATTTGCACTTTTAGAACTACAGAATTATGATCTGAGAGGGGGCAAGAAATTATTGTAAAGGAAGTAATTTTTGTTTGAAGATCCTGGGAAATATATATCTTATCAATTCTGGTTTGGGTACCATATCTATAATCTTGATGGGAGAATACCAAGGAATTACTATCTATAACATTAAAGGTATCTTTTAATTTTAAGGATTCAGTCCATTTTTTTAGTAATTTTGCAGTAGCTGTTAGACGTGGAGATTTTTTATTAGTAGTTTCAGACATATCTTTAATACAATTAAAGTCCCCCCTATTATTAAATTACCTTTAAATATGCTTGTAATTTGATCTAAATGCTTTTTGACTGTCCCCATCCCAATACCCGGAAACCAATATAGGTTTACTAGTGTCCACAACCTGTTACTAAAATTCAGAATTACTATAGCTATAAGGCCCTCATTGCCTATATATTTATGTATTATTTTAGGATTTAATAAATTGTTTCTCCATAGAATTATTACCCCCCTCTTCTTTGTTTTAAAATTGGAACATGCTAAGGTCTTGCACTCACTTGGGTTCCATGTGAAATTATCATTGCTCTTGAAATGTGTTTCCTGTAAAACATTTTTTGTGATCTATTTAAGTTTAGATATCTTAGTAAGTTAGATCTTTTATTTGTACTATTTAGACGATTAATGTTTAATGATAATATAGAAAGATCCATATCAAATTATTTTGAGGAAATATTTAAAGGTGTCATTGACTTTACCTGAAATCATCCCCTCCTTAAAAAATAAAGTATTATTGATTAGTACATAATCAATTATCTCAGAGAAGCATGTTATCACTAAGGTACTCAATAAGTATACGTCAGGCTCGGTAAAAATAATGAACAATTTAAAAAACTAAAATAAATACTAAAATTAAAGTAGTTAGCTCATTAATCCCTACCCACCATGGAATGAAATACATTCCTAGTCCAACAATTTGAAACATCTGGTGAACTATCACTCTAACTTCCTTTTCCCATTCCTTTGAGCTCCATATACACTGTAAATAATCAAGAAGTCTAATAAACAACTATTATTGTGATTTAAAAACATTTGGTTGTAGAAGGCATTGTTTAATATGAATTAACTACTATATCATTACCATCTAAACATAGAAAACAAATGCAGTTGAATTATACTAATTATTAACTTATTCAGCTCATTGTATCAACATAACGTTCCATATTGGATATGAATTCACTTGTTTAAACACACAGACACTTTAATCCTTAATTATAAGGCTTGCACGCAATAACATAAATTAAAAAAGAATACCACATCTTATAATATATAAACATATGCTTTCAAGAACTGTTCATCAGATTTAAAAGAGACTGTATAATTACATTATAATCTAAATATAGGCTTAATCTTATTATATTTCAGCTAAAAGTTATAGTAATGCTTTAGAAAGGCAGTCAAAAAGAAAAACAATGCATATGTTTAAATTATCTAAGTGGTGTAAAGCATAGTAGTTTCTATTAATGTGTTGATCAGGTACTTACATCATTTTAGTTGCTTGGTTTACTTTAATAATGATTTTGTTAAAATATGGTTCAAACAACAACCAGATTTAATTTTAGATTTTCTTGTACGGGGTATAACTAGATAAGGGAAATCTAGCTTGTTTCCTAAAGTGTGTTGTGAACGTGTTTCTGTAGGGTACGAGTATACCAACAGCCAATCAAAACCTTATCTACTCGTTGTTATGACAACATTAAACTACTCTGCAATTGTAAAGATAGTAGAAAACTTTTTCCCTAGCTCATGCAAACTGCAGTCTAAATAGACTTTTATAAAACTTCACGAGCACTAATTTCCTGCTCAAAGAACTGCCGTGAAAATGGAAGAGAGAGAGAAAGAGAAAAAAAAAAAAGAAAAAAAACGACTCAAGACACTGACACTCTCCCTCGCAAGGAGCACATCACCCCTGACCCAAAGACACCAGGGTCAGCTCACATCGTGTCCATTGTACCTTTAACCCCACTCTCTGCATACTATCTGACCTCATACAACATCAATTCACTCAACCGACAGTGCTTCTCCAATCTGACCTGACACAACTGTACATCAGTTCCACATAATCTGCAACTGCAACCAACAAAAACTGCACCATTCATTATCAATTCAGAAGGCAAAGCAGTACATCACCAGAATTACAACAGTTCCCGGCCTCTGTTCCACAGAGAAATCCCACCAATTATCCCTGAAAAGTAGAGATCACCAGATACTTTAACAAACCCTGCCCAGAAAATTACTCCACTGTCAGCCTACTTCCCGAAATAGGAATAATTGTTAAGCCATTCCAAGTAATAACTATTTCAGTAATGCAGCCATCTAAGAAACCCAAACCCTACTTTCAGTAACAATTTTTTCCTCTAGCTGCAACAATAGTCCCAGTCCTTGCAACAAGCACACAATGACAGACTGGACAAGATTTCAAAATGGGGCATAACCCTGGTGTACACCCTTTCTTCGTCAGTGCATCTAAGGCAAGAAGCAAAAGAAAAAAAAAAATGCTTTTCACCATAACACCAACAGCGATAATTACAGCAATACTCTCCAGATGCATACACATTGTTTAAGGCCATTGCGAAGACTCCAGCTAATTATCAATGACTGCAATGTATATATTATGCAATAGGCTGTTGGGCAGTATAACAAAGGTCAAAATAAATAGGTATGCAATAATTGTCATTTATGCCAGGGAAGGAAGCTGATGTTTTAATACTATAATGAATATAAATTAATGTATATTCTGTGTGTATTTGCAGTTCGTTAGATCACCTCTTCCATACATTACTCTAATGCATCGTCCAAAGGCAGGACATTCATTTTTGCTTAATTCAAATAATTCTATACTGTTCCCGATCACAGTATGTTAGTTACTAATCGATCTAACATTTTAACATCGAATTAAATTTAGGTAGCATATTTAAAATGTAAAAACAAAAATAGAAAAAAAAATAAATAAATAACTGTTTTATATGTACCTAGACTGACAACCACACACCAGTTTTGAACAATCAAAGCCAGTCAGATAAAGCATATATATATTTACTCTACCATTACTAAATGATAAGCAAGGTAAACTCCAGATTTATATTATAGACAATTTACTACATGTAATAACTGCAACTCGAAACGAGTCTCTTTCTTAACATCCTCATTCACATCAGCAATGAGGAAATACCTTCTTGTTACTTTAATTTTAACTGACAGATCTCAATAGCGTTTCTCCATTTAAAAATGGGAACATTTCACAGCTATGAGGAACATTTCATTAATATAGTCTAAAAAGCCTATAAGTGCTACTGTATGAGACTCAGATTGAAAATAACAATAAGCATTTTAATAAAAGGAAAATTAATTAAATAATAGACATGACACTAGTAGGCTGAAAAACATAGTTATAAAACATAATAATTTAACTTTGATATTACTAGATTAAATAAATAGCTATATTAAGTAGTAAAAACTTTTAACATTTATTTATTAAAACAAAGAGAAGAAGAGAAACTTAATAGGATGATAAGACCTGTATAAATAGTTATAGGAAACATACCTTTTCTTGTGTATATATATATATATATATATATATATATATATATATATATATATATATATATATATACATATATATATATATATATATATATATATGTTATAAATAACTGCATGAGATTAAAGGTATTAATACATAGCAAGACCATTTAGATGCTTTTAATAGTTAGGTTGCAGTTGACACTTTGAGAGATTTCAAAGAAGTTGGTACTTTGGATTCAGTTTTCTGTTTCTTTTTTTTGACATCAGTCCAGCCATTTTGTGTCAGTGGTTCTCTTCAGGGATGGGAATGCCCATTCCATATCTTCAGAAATGGCTATAATGTTATTGTTTTGAATGAAATGCATGGCTTCTTCCAGAGTGCTGAAGGTTCTTATCTCACTTAGGTGCATTATTTTAATTTTTGCACGAAAGGCTATTTGAGCTTTAATATTATTCTGTTTTAGAGTTTTTATTAGAGGCCTTACCTTTTTTCTCTGTTCCAGGACTTTAGTGGAGTAGTCATTGTCAAATCTTATTGTGTTCTTGTTATATTTTATAGGACTTTTCCTCCAAGCTGTTTTTAACACCAGTTCTTTGTCCATAAATGATAAGAATTTTACTATAATTGATCTTGGTGGTATGATGGATGTTGATGAAGTTGTTGCTGAAGTTCTATTCCCCAGAGCATGATGGGCCCTTTCTATTCCAAAGGAAAAACCTTCTTTAAGATTTAGAACCTCTGGTATCCAAGAGTTTAGGAAAAATATAGTGTATCCTCCTTCTGCTTTCTCAGGTAAACCAAAATCCTGATGTTTGACCTTCTCTCTCTATTTTTAAGATAATCTAGTTTGTTAGATAACCAAGTATTCTTCTTCAAGAGAAACTCTGTTTGTACTTCCTCCTCTTTGAGCCTTTGATCAATGTCAGTCAAAGAAGTTTCAATGTTTGTTAACTTTGACTGGTGTTGCTGAAGTATTTCTTTGAAGACTTCTGTTTGCTTCTGTGATTTCTCTTCTAGGTTCTGTAGATTAATCTTAAAATCATCCATTTTTGTTGATAATTCTTGTAATGTGGTAGTCACCAGTTGTAGTTCCTTCTTTAGTGTCAAGTCAGCATGAGAATTCTTTAGGTTGCTCATCTCTTCAGATGCTGTGCATAGACTTCTAAGTAATTTGACAGGAAATTTCTTTTAGAAATCCACCAAAATTTGTATTTAGTTGCTTTAGACTATTAACTAAATATCTGTAGTAGTTTTGTTAGTAATAGATAATTTAATTTCCTGAATTTAGTACTAATCTATGGAGCTCCAAAAAATGCTGCTTTTCAGTTAGCCATTCAGGCTCCGCCCCCTCAAATATATTTTTTGATACAGAATGGGCTAAGGAGGGAATACAAAAGTCTGTCCAACAAAAAGCAAGCCATCAGAAGGGGACTCTGCTTCTCATTATTTTTATACTAAAGCTTATACAGAGAGTGATCCAGTAAAACATTTTCTAGTGTGCTAAAAGAAAATGCTTGAGAGATAGAAAAAAACACAGGAGTTGATTAGAAGAATTGGGAGCACCTTGGACTTGAACCAGAATCTGGTGTCGGGAAATCGAGATGAACAAGAAGCAACACTGAAACTAGTGAACAAATGTGAGATTATAAAGCATTTATCACATTTCTGAAATATGGCTTTAGAAGAAAAAGTCACTGAGAAAGATAGGATTTTCGTTGACTCTGTTAAACCTGTGGGTGAACTGAAACGTATATACCCCACTTCATTTCATTAATGTTTAGAATGATGCTTAAAAAAAAAATAACTGCAAACAAAACAATTTTTGTTCTCATAGGTTCATAGGTGTGTACTAGGCTAATGGCCCTGGAGCCTTTACAAGCCTAGCCAATAAGATTACCCTGGCATCATGCCACCCGGTCTTAGTTCTCAGTGCTTCTGTCAAGTAAAGCCACTGGAGTGATCCCCGGGGTGAATTTTCTATTTCCCAACCACTCATCAAGATGTCTCTTGAAGAGGGCCAATGAGGTGCTCTACTTGACATGTATGAGAAGTCTCTGAGTTATGAACCTGTCCCTCCAGCATGTTCTTTTGATTGTGGCAATGAGGTTGAGGTCTCTGGAGTGTGTGGTGTGGAGGGATTGGGATTTCTTTAGATGTAGCTTTTCTAAGAGAGCTGGGTCAGACATGGCCTTGTAAGTCAAGCAGAGATTGTCTCTAAGTAGGCGATATGAGACAGAGAATAGTTGGAGTTTTTTTAGTCTGTCCATATAGGACAAATGTTTAAGGCCTAGGATCCTCTTTGTGAGGTACTTTTGCAGCCTCTCCAGATGTTGCAGGTGTTTAGTGAGGTACAAACCAAACGGGGCATTGTATTCAATGACTGGCTTAATGAGGGAAGAGTAAAGGGAGACAATGACCTCTTTCTTCCTGGATGCAAAACCCTTAGTAATGCGATGTGCCACACAGAAGGACTTTCTAACCATAGTGGCAATGTGGTGGTTAAAAGAAAGGTTGCTGTCAACCTGTGTTCCCAGATCTCTTATAACACCTTCTGTGTTCAGTAGACTACCATCAATGTGGTAATTCATGGGAACTGTTTTTTTTCCAAAGGGGATGATGACACATTTTTTAGCATTGAGCTTAAGGCCATGATTCTGACATCAGTCGTTGGTCTCAGTGAGGCCTTTCTGTAGGATGTCAACATCACTTGGGGAGTTAATAAATAGATTCCAACTTGCAATCATCTGTGAACTTTGTCAGCCAGAGTCCCTTCATGTTGGCCTGGACTTCAGAGAAGTAGATACCAAACAGGAGAGGACCCAGGACAGAACCCTATGGGACTCCACTCGTGACTGGTCGGTAGTCTGACTTGGAGTCAGCTACTTTCACACTGTGGGTTTTACCTGTGAGCCAGTTTGCAACCCACCTAGTGATATAGGGGTTGATGCCTAGCTTAGTGAGTTTTCTATGATTCCTGAGTGGGGAATGATGTCAAATGCCTTGGCCAGATCAAGGTAGGCTGTATGGATCACCTTGCCTTCATCCACAGCTCTGGTGACTGACTCAAAGAAGTTGACCAAGTTGAGCAGGCATGATCTACCCTTCACAAAACCAAATTGTGTGGGATCCAGAGTTTGGAGATTCCCTATATCCTTGGTTATTAGGTCCATGATGATGTGTTCCATAGTTTTGCATATCAGACTCGTCAGGCTAATGGGGCAATAGTTCCCAGGGTCTGTAGTCGCTCCTCCTTTGTGGAGAGGGATGACTGTAGCAGTGCGCCATTCGGTAGGGACAAAGCCTGAGGTGAGGCTGTGATTGAACGGGGCACACAGGTGAGGTGCCAGTTCACTCTGTAGTTCATGTAGAACACAACCAGGGATATTGTCAAGTCCCATAGAAGCTGTATTCTTGACCTTGGACAGGGCTGTTTTAACCTGTGCAGCAGTAATACTGGTGACTGGCAATTTACTGTGCCATTATTACTGGAAAGAAATGAGCATGTGAATTTCATAAAGGATTTCAGGATGGATATTCAGCAGAATATCAGGGACAAAGGAAAAATTGAGTAATTATACTAATTGCTAGAGGAGCTTCAACACTGATAGAAGAGGGAAAATATAATAATTATAGATTTGTGGTAGTAAGGGACTACTGACAAGGAAGGATGATTATGCTGGCATGTATTTATATTCAAACTAAAACTGCTGTTTTGGAGCTTAAAGAAATTTGGGAGAAATAATCAGCTTTCAGCAGGGAATATTATCTACAGATAGGGTCTGTAACTTGATTTTCAACACTGAGGATATATCTGGGAACCTAGACGGGAAAATGTAACAAAATAGGGTAGATTTTGGAAGACATTTATGAAAATATTTGGTATGAAAGATGTTACTTCAGTAGTAGGAACTCAGAGAATTTACATATAATTAACCAAGGTACAATAATGGGTTAGACTAGACAGAAGATGTTGGACCGACCGGAATGTCGTTGCTATTTAAGCGATGGTGGGTGCCATTTCATTCCCAAAAACTCTCTCGACAAACACAAAAGACCTTAGACCCCCCTCCCCTGTTGTTGATGTACCAGACAACAGACATGTTGTTGTGTGCAATTTTTCCCATTGGAAGAAGAAAGTCCTGAAGTGCTAACCTGCAAGAGAGCACTCATCTCTCTCATACATTTTGGTACAGTAAGGTCTCGGTCTTCTCTATCCACGTTCCGAGTCCGCCGCATAGTGTGTACCCCACCCCACCCCGTGGGGGAGGTCGGCGAGAGAAGAGGGAAAATGCAAAATGGGCGGCCTTTGTGGAGATCCGGGGAGAGAGGGACACAAGGCAAGCCTTTGCTTGTCGCTGCTAGGATGATGATGGATGAGCAAAAGGTATGACCACTGTACTAGGCGTCCACTGTAGAATGCGCATATATGGCAAGGAAGAAGAAGGAGTGCCATAGCCGATGCCATGGACCCTATAGAGCCCTCAGGACCAACTCATGGACAACTTGAATGGAAAAGGAATGAGCTGGAGATTGGGGCTGCAGATTTAGAACTCTGTAGAAGGCTGTAAACAATTTGTGAGGCCTGTGCTAGCCTGGCCCTATAAAAGTGTAGGTTGTGAGGTTGGACTTTTGTGATTGCCAGGTTGGACTTGATGAGAGGGAGCAAGATGGAGAAAGGAGTGGAGATGAAGTAGAAGTAGATGCCTGTTTGTTGAAAGCCAGTGGGAAAGTAGAGGAAGCTACTGCTGCCCCAAAAGGGCCACTTCCCTGAAGCCTCAAATGGTGAACACCCTGGGGGCTGTGGTGAGACCAAAGGGACCGAACTGGTAGTGACCCCAGACTAGTAGTGACTGGCTCCCAAGCAGGCGGGGGAAACCTCCTCAGGGAGCCTGTGATGCGGGCTTGCGTCCTAGCGTCCTACAGAATCTATCAGTTTTCATCCAGAGTGAGCACATCTGGTGAAGAGTGACCATTAGGAATTTACCATGGGAGAATTTATTCAAGAGAGAGATCTCTGATTGGTCTTAGTTCCCCGTCTTCTTTGGATTTAAAAGAATCACCAGTCTGGTGGAGATCCAATCTGGATGGGGGAATTCTGGGGATGCTCCCTGGATGGCCAATCTGGACCTTAGGCTGCTCCGTCTACGTTGACTGGGGGGTCAATTGGGGTGGGGGAAGCTTTGGAAAGTGCAACTGGAAGGTATGATATGATTTGGAAACCCCGGTGGGAGATGTTGGACTCCCCATGCGCTGATTGTGGAGCGATCCCCGATAGGCGACCAGCCCTCCCCGAGCAGTGACCTCAGAGCAACCCCGCTGCCCGCTGTTCAGAGCAAGGTTCCCTGGACCCCTGGAGCCCTGCCTCTAAGGCGGGAGGGCTCTCCCACCTGGACTCTGCGTCGGAGGACTGAAAGTGGAGTGGGCGCTACTTCCTGGAGCTTCCTCGGCCGGGACTGGACTGACCCTTTTGGTGGGATAGGGCCTCTGGGGCAGGTTGACGAATCCCGCCCTTGGGACTGCGCCTTCCGCTAAATGAAGCTCCTGTGCTTTTGTCCGCATGAGGCGTGGCGCAGCGACTCTTCAGAACCACCATCAAACAAGCGTGCGTACGTCTTCCGAGAGGCTATAGCCCAGCTCTGAGCTCGCAGCTCATAGCAGTGAGCTAGTGACCAGTCCTGTCCCCATTGGCGTGCAGGGGCCTCCGTTGCCCTAGAGACCAGTCCTGTCCCAGCTGGCCCTACCGGCGCCTGACCAGCCATACGAGATGTTCCGCATGCTCTCCGTGTCGGACTCAGAGGCATGATGCCGTATGATAAGTCGCTTCTGCAAGCTGCCCTCGAATAAACTATAGCATGTGCGTTCAAGCGCCCTTTAATGAGAAAATGGTCTCGAATGAAATGCCGCTTTCCCAGCGGTCCATCATCGAACTCCATCGAACTGAGGACTCCCTTACTCCACTCTTTGTGGCGCCGCCCGTTGTAGCCGCATCATCCGGAGGCCCCTCTCTCTGGTGTACTGTCCGGGATCCCGTCACGCCGGATCCCGGGGATCTCGGAGGTCTTTGGGGAATTCGCGGTCGGTGTACGGACGCCCGCTGGTAAGAATCCAATCCGGGCCACCAAGAAGGTTTCCGGTAGCAAAAAACCCCCTCCAAGAACTGGTGACCCAGATCCACCAAAGAAGACAGGGACGAGGATAGGGCTCTGAACCCAATTTCCATGATGTCTCCAGGAGACATCCTCCGAGGTGACCTCCAGGGCAGACCAACCTCCAAGTCGATGTCTTCAAAGTGTCTCCTTGGGAGTCAGACCAATGTTGCTCCAGGACCTCCTTGCCCGGGGAGCTCAGTCTTCATGTCTCCTGAGAGGGGCTGGGGAGTCTCCCTCTGCACAGACGGACATAGGCTCCAAGATGACCTCTTCAGCAGTCGTCTCAGGCACCGGGGCGCCACCTGGCCCCTTGCGAGGCCGGGCGGGCTGGGCAGTCCTCGGATAGTCAAGCGAGGGCCTCTCCGCCCCGGCCCACTGGCAAGCAGATCCCCCTCAAAAGTCGGGACAATCAAGGGGCGCCAGAAGCCCTCGGAAGTGAAGAGGCGGGCACGGGAAGACGTCCGACAACCGAGGGACCACGGATCCCCAGGGCCGGGGCCGGATCAGGCTCCCCGGATCGAAGCGCGCGACGAGGGGGGGTCCGTCCCAACGGGCAGGCAGTCCGGATCACCACCCGGAAAGGCCTGAGGGAGGCCACCCCGGCTCGAGCTGCCCGGATCAGCTGCTCGGAACCGGAAAGGCGGGAGGGAGAGAAGGATAGGCTTAAAAACTGTGTCAGCTCCCGGAGGCCGGATATCATCACGAGAGATCGTCAACAGGCTGGGCGAAGGTTGTGGAATTTCGGTCAAGCTACCTATCTAGGTGTGGGTGTCCTCCCTCGCAGGGCCACCGCGCCAGGATGGGTCTCCTCTCCTCAACCTAGGGCTCGAGCCTCCACAGCCGACGGGCCGAGAAGGGTCTCAGGGACAGGGGCCACAGGAGGGGAACGGAAGCCGGCAGCTGGCGGGGGCCCTTGCAGAGCAGAAAGGCCGTAGACATGGCCGAACGAACCTCGATTCAACAACAGGAGGCCTGCTCAGCCCCCTCGCGAGCCAGTCCCAGGGTTGGGTCCCCGCCAGCAGGGGGGGACTTCCACCACACAGGTGGCCGAACAACGAAGGAGGAGGAGGCGGAGCAGTGGGCCAAAGACCACATGGGCCCACAGAAAGACTCCCTCAGGAGAGTCCGGTTGACACTGAGGGAGTTGGAACAGCCAGATGTGACAGCCAGCCACCAGTGCACCAACCGGAGCCACAGCAGCACACAGGATTATATTTCATTAGAACATTTGCCTTTAATTGAAAGCTTTGGCACAAATAACTATTTCAGATTATACACCAATAAAAAAGCTAAGATAAAAATGCAGGTAATGACGTAAAAAAATGAGACACTAGCGCTTTCTCACCTACCTGTTAAAAGGAGAGGAATTTAAGGAATGGGTAGTAGAAATTATTCAAGAAAATTATGTAAGATAGCAATTTCTTCGAAGGTTATAGCAAGTGAGTGGGATAAAATGAAAGTGGAGTTTACAAATAGGGTAGAAATAAAAGAAAAAGAAATATGGTTAAGAAGTAGCAGGAATTATTTAGAGGGGATGACAACGGGTAAAGTATTGCAGAATAAAGGGAATCTCACAGAACAAGAAGGGACACAACTGCAGAATGCTGAAAAGAGAATAAAGCAGTTATGCCTGAAACTGCTAAGTAACTGTTTTTTGATAATAACTCAAGAGCACAAAAACGTTTTGCATGACGACTTGGGAACAGAAAGTAAAAAGGGTTTCTGCCAAACTTACGGAGCCTATAGCAAGAAAAACAGCCAGCTATACTGTAGAGGTATTAGAGATATTTTAGAAATTTTATGAAAATTTGTATAAAGCAGAGAAACGTGGAAATCAAGAAACAGCACAAACAGAAACTCCCATGGATGACTTAAGTACATCAAGGTTAGAGGCAGATGAAGTTCAGCAATACCCATATTTATGGTGACACAATACTATGAATTATTTAGGAGTATGGATTAAAAAGGCTTCTGTTATGGTAGCTAAGGATATGTGGGAAAAGACTAAAGAAATTATAAAAAACTGAGAAACTGGAAGCTCTTATTTATGGATAGGGATAAAAAGGTTTTAAGTCCCTTCTTAATTTTTTTATACAGGTTAGGCATATTTTTATCAACCAGAGGAAAAGTTGTGGACAATAATAAAAAGCTGAAGGAATTTATCTGGGAGGTTAAGTGGGCAAGGGTCCAGTGGGATAGGTTGATGCTTCCAACGGTACAAGGTGTTTTAGGATTTCCTGATTTGAAGTGGTATCTTAGAGCTACACGGTTAAGGTTCATATACATAGCACAAGCAGAAATAATTCAAAGTAGAAAGGAATGATGAAGAAAAATTCAAGAAATAATGACAGAGTGGTATTTTGGATGCAGATCCTTAAGGAGAGTAACAACAGCCATGAAGAATATTATATTCATAAAGTAGCAGAAAGTATTCTGAGAACTAAGACAGCACAAGAATGGAGAAAGGAGATTTTATTGACAGGGTTGACAGCAATTAGGAGTTAAGACAATGGGCAAGAGGAAGCTGGAATTTACTGGAGAAAACTTGAAAAGGAACCAAGGTTTTGGAAGCAAATAACTAGAAAGGGAAAGACAACAGAATGAGAAGGTGCATACATATACATATATATGGATATATATGTCTATATATATATATATATATATATATATATATATATATAAAATATATATATATATATATATATATATATAAAATATATATATATAAAATATATATATATATATATATATATAAAATATATATATACACAAATACATGCACACATACACACAGATACACACACACACATTATATATATATATATATATATATATATATATATATATATATATATATATATTTATTTAACATTTGTTGACGTGGAAAGTCTGACTTAGGACAGGGCCTATTTTCAGTGGAAGCCCAGGGAGAAACGCTCCAGACACATGTCTCTGGAATGTGGGAGGAAACTAGAGTACCCAGAGGAAAGCCATGTAAACACAAGGAAGACATGCAGACTCCATACAGAATTCACCCCAGCCAAGAATGAAACCAGAGAAAACCTTGCTGGGAGGTGACAACATTAACTGCTGCACTACTGTTCCACACACACACACACACACACATATATATATATATAATATATATATTTATAGATATATATATATATATATATATATATGTGTGTGTGTATCGATAGCTCATATAATCGACACTCATTTGGTCGACAGTTCATTTGGTTGACAAGCAGAGTTGCCCCCTTCCCCAATGTTGTGCAACCCTAGAGTTGATATATATAGTTAGGGGTGTGGGAAGCCCCTCTAAAATGCTTGTTGATCAAATGAACTGTCGACCAAATAAACTGTCGACCATGTCAGGTAGACCCATATATATATATATATATATATATATATATATATATATATATATATATATATATATATATATATACATACACACACACACGTGTATATATATATATATATATATATATATATATATATATAGATAGATATACATCAGAAAGGAGTATACCTATTAGTAAAGAGCCAAACAAAAACTATGTGAAAAAGTAGGATTGCTACAGCAATAATAGTGGACCCCTTCATTCTCCCATAATCACAGGATCATGAGTCACACAAAGATGAACAAAGCATGTCTTTCCATCTTTAATTTATTTATTTATTTATTTATTTTACATTTGTTAACTGGGAAAGTCCGACTGGATGCATGTCCATTTTCAGCAGAGGCCCGGGGAGAAAAGCTCCAAAATAAAATGTTTAACGTGATGTATGCAGTAATATTAGCAATTTAACAAAAATCAAAAGAAAAATGCAAAAAGGTTGCAAATTTAAGAGAATGTTCTAAGTAATGTAATATTTAGAGATATTAATCAATTTAACAGATATCAGAAGTCAACTACAGATAGGTTCCATAATGAAGAAAGTTTCGAAGTAAGGTTTAAATTGATAAGAGAAGTCAAAAAAGTGGGAGATGGAGGAAGCAATAAAGGGGAAAAAGAACATATTAGAGAAATGAGGGTGTAGGAAGAGGAGACAGGAAAAGGAAGGTCGTTTATAAAGAAAGAGAGGAAGAATGAGGTAAGAGAAAGGTAGGTTGGGTAGAAGGCAGCAGAGGCTGAGAAAGGAAGGTAGCAGTTCAGATGATGAAAGCTAGAGATAATAAAGGGGTGGAAGAAAAATAAATTGAAGGAGGGTATGGAGACAAAAGGGGAATTATCTTAGATCGCTAAGATGGAAATGGATTATATCAGTGACGTTGGGTTTGACTAAGCCTCACTAAGACTGAGACAAGCTTTGGTGGAAGCTCAAGTCAGTGCAATAACTCAGACTGAGTACATTGGGTTTTAGTCAGGGTTTAGACAAGGACAGAGCCAGTTATTGTGCATGTGTGTCTTTAGTGATATTCTGAAGTGAGGCAAGGAGCAATTTGTGGTGAGTTCAGCAGGAAGGGAGTTCCATTTTTTGCCAGCAGTGTTAGAGAATAAGGAATCACCGGCTGAGTTGTTGGCCTTGGTAGGTTGTACTAGCATTCTGCTGGAAGAGTGAAGGGATGCTAGGTTGAAGTATGGGGTAATGATATTGACTAGACTGGGGGTGTGGGTAGGTTGGTGGAGGATTTTATAAGTTACTATGAGTTGGTTATAATAGATTTGATTGGTAGCTCTAGCCAACCTAATTTTTGAAGATTATGGCAGTGGAGATTTCTGTACTCTGAGCCTGAGGCAAATCTTGCTGTATTGTTGTAACATTTTGTGAGTTTGTTGTGATTTGATTTGGATAAGTTAGTGAAGATGGGTGAGGCATAGGAGAGGGATGACAGAAGATGTGTACGAGCTATGGCTGTTCTGGCAGTTGGGGTTAGAAATTTCTTAATCCTATACATGGAGCCTATTTTTTTGTTTACTGTTTTTATAGTTTTGTCTATATGGGCATTGTAGTTTAGATTATTATCAATGATTATACCTAGCAGTTTTGTAGTTGGTTCTGGAGAGATTATGGTGCCATTATGAGAAGAGACTGAAAATGTTAGTGGTGCAGTCTTCCGTATGGGGTAGAATAGTAGAAGTTTGGTTTTGTTTGGGTTCAATAAGAGCTGATGATTATTAAGCCAGTTCTCTACTTTGCTGAAGGTTGTTTGGGATAAGGATTGTAATTCTATGGGAGTTACAGCAAAGCAGATTAGTGTGGAGTCATCTGAGTACTGTATAGTAGTAGCATGAGGGATAGCTTTGGGCAGGTCATTTATAAAAATAGAGAAAAGGAGGGGTCCCAGAATTGAACCTTGGGGTACACCTAGAGTGACTGGTAAAAGAGGGGATAGATGCTCTTTCCACTGGACTGCTTGCTGCCTGCCTTGTAAGTAAGAGTGGAACCAGTTGATTGCTGGATTGTCTATGGGCAGGGATTTGAGAGAGTCTAAGAGTAGGTTGTGGTTAACCATGTCAAATGCTTTTGACAAATCAAGGAAGAGGGCAGAGGAAAGCAGATTTTGATTGTGGTTTAGATTTATTTTGTGGGAGAATGTGAGAAGGGCAGTGGTAGTACTGTGGGCTGGTCTGAAACCATGCTGGGATGGTGCTAAGAGATTATTGTGTGTCAGGTGGTTAAGAAGTTGTTTTTGTATGCATTTCTCCATTATTTTGGCTAGGGGAGATAGTATGGTGATAGGTCTGAAGTTGGAGAGTTCAGTGGAGTTTCCCCCTTTATGAAGTGGAATAATATGAGCTATTTTCCAAATGGGTGGAATGTAGGATTCCTAGATAGAACTATTGATTAAGATGGAGATTGGATAAGCTATTACGTTGGCAGCTTTATGTAGAAACTCTGCGGGAAGTTGGTCTGCTGCCAGGTAGGTAGGTTTTAATTTTTTTAGTAATGATTTGATATAGTCTGTAGGCATGTAGTCGAATTTTAAAGGGGGGGGTCTCCTGAATAGCTGTGCTAGTAGTCAAGGAGGAGGGAGGTAGATTATTAGCTAGGGATTTTACAGTTTCAGTGAAGAAAGTGTTAAAGGTCTTAGCTACAGAATCAGGGGGTAGGTGTAAAGTTGTTGATGGGGTGGGGGTAGCAGATTTTTCTGGATG
>NC_056741.1:14181268-14193768 GCF_019279795.1 Protopterus annectens | reverse complement strand
GACAGCAGCTTAAAGTTGGACATTCATATTTCACAAACAGTTAAAAAGTACACAGAAAATTAGAAACTCTATACAAGAACAAATGGTACTTCACCAAATTAATAAAGCTACTGTTACCCAGTCTACTCTCCTTTATGCAGCCCCTGTACTTGCATACCTAAAGTAGTCTGAGCTTGCAAAACTTGAATCTTGCTACAACAAAATTGCTAGATTCTCTTCAGACTTGCCATCTATAGCCCACCAGTGTGTGGCTCTCCAACTCAACTGGATAGAGCCCCCACACCTCCTTCATTATAACCAGTTAACTATGGCCCACATGTACAACTCTACTTCAGCCCTATGCCACCAATAGAATGTGAAGTTCCACTAACAAACACCATATAAAAATCAGCATAAGCAAAAAACAAGCAGGGGACTCCCTCTTTGTTTTGGAAAAATCTGGAATGCACTGCCAGATAATATTGTATCCATTACATCTCTTGTCCAGTTTAAAACCCTAAAAAAAACTACTAAACAAATGGCTGTGCCCTTGGTCTGCACCTGATTAACCTCAGTTTCCAACACTAGCCTCATCTCAACGAACCGCAACCTCTAGTCCTAGTCCTATCTACTACATAGGCCCCTGCAAACTAACAGCATGCAAACTGCTGCATTTATCCAATTTCTCCCCACCTATTTCCTAGGTAAACCATTGTGTTGCAATAAAGTCTAATGTTGTACTTGCCACGTAAAGTTGTTGTACTACTTATTCCTAGGGATAACAATGTGTTGTAATTTTGTGATTCTTAAATTTAGGAATATTGTCATTTAGCTCAAATCTTATCGACCTGTACAACCCATGTGTCAATTATTGTAGCTTTGTGTACAATCCAAACTTACAAATATAATATCCAGAATGACTAAATACTTACCTGTATGTAAAGTAAATGTGTGTAAACTACCTGTAGATAAACTACTGTTACAGTTATCTCTGTCTTTTGTTTCATGTGGATCTTTTCTCCCCAGGCCTCTGCTGAAAATGGACATGTGTCCAGTCGGACTTTCCCAGTAAACAAATGTAAAATAAATAAAGTGGTCTAACTACCATAAACTTGCTCCCACAGAGGTAGGGTTAAAGCTTATCAAGGTCCTGGACTGTCCCAATATGTTTCTTTTCCATGACTGCATATATTTTTTCTCTGAGTGTACAAGATATATTACTGTGTCCTCTCTTTACTTTAAAGAAACCTGGCTAAGTACAAACTGAGAGTTGTTAAATGACCATGTCAACAGTTTCATCCAAAAAAGAGGTAATTGTAGCCAGGCAATAAGTAAGACTCTGGGTATATCACGGCATTCATTTTAATGGTTCCCTTAACATTCCTGCAAATGAGGAATTCAGTGGTACTTGAACAACAGGTGGTGTCAGCATCTGTACCAGCTGGAAACCAACATCAAGATCGATCTCACGGTGGACCCAAGAGTGCTGTTAACAAGGTAGTGCATTTTCAGCCCCGACAACCAACAGTGATCCCTGCAAAGGACTCTTTAGACATGCAGTAGTGAACTAGTATGGGGTCCCTCCAGGTATGCGAGACCTGGGAAGACAGGATAAGAAAGAAAAGCATGCGTCTTGGAGCTGAAAGCCTTTCTTCCTGTGTTAACAGAGTGAGTCTTGCAAGTGAAGACAGAGAGCAGCACAGTAACTTGGCACATAAGTGGGGAGAAACTCACTCCTCCTTGCTGTATAGGCAAGTCATGTAAGCTTGGGAGATTGCAGCCCTTCTAACTGATGACCACAGAATGTGATAGTTGACAGACTTAGCAGATCCAAGTCCCATCCCCAAGAATGAATGCTGCATAGGGAGACCACTGTAGACTTTATCAGTAGGTTGGGTGTACCGAATGTAGACCTGTTTGTCTCACATGTAGCTAAGATAGTTTTACTTAAGGCTGGCCAACTCCAGGAAGCTGGAAGACTGAGTCCCTGAATTGGATAGGTCAGTTTCTGTATGATTTTCCTTCTTGCCCATGATTCTCGGGATAAAATTAAAGGAAGTGCGAGCAAAAACATGATTCTCCTTGCCAACTGGGCTTCTTCATACTTCATTTCATTCAGAAAGACCAAACTCCTCACAGCTAGAGTTGCGAGGCTGACGGTCCGATTTCTTCAAGTCCAATAATAGCCAAAGGGCCATATTTAAGATAGTGATGTCCATTACTTCCTTTCAAAGCCCATAAAGCTTACCAGGAGCAATTTGACTCAATTTTCTTTTTGGACAAGTGATGTTACACACCCCATTTATTCTTCTTTGTTCTTGGTCCTTGTCATTCCAAAGTATTTCATTCTGTAATTGTTACTTCTAGATTATAGTTAATGTAGCAGTTACATCCAGCTTTTTTTCCTGGTTTAAGTTCTGTTTATGTTGCTCCACTTAAGGTGCTTAAAGTTTTGAACTGAATGTGTTTATGTAATGTGAAATACCTCTTTCACGTACGTGTTATTTGCTTTCTTATGTTCTTTGATATTGCTGTGTCTGTGTGATTGGCACTGCATTCCTCTTGTGAGCTGACATTTGTAATTTCATTTAGGCTGCACTTGTGCTGTCCTAAATGACAAAGTTTCTTTGAATCTTTATAGAGTTTCTGTGAGGTACTTTCCATTCCAGGTGTCCTGATAGGGAAACCTAAGCTTACCGTTCGAGGCTTTGATATCACAGCATCAGCCGTCTCTTCAGTGAAGAGAATAAATTTGGTTCATAGGTAAGTACTAGGCTAGTTGCCTGTTTTTGAGCCATTTTAAGCCTAGCCAATTTCCACTTCATAGGTTCATAGATTAGTACTAGGCTAATTGCCCTTGCGAGCCATTTTAAGCCTAGCCCATTATCCCTTGTGAGGCTCAAACCCTGCACCTTGTGTTTGTAAGGCAAACACCTTAACCATTAGGCCACCCTCCCAACCCAACACTTCAAATGTTAGAATCAAACCCTGTACCTTGTGTCTGTGAGGTAAACACCTTAACCATTATACCAACACACAACCCTGAGAACTTGAGTTTTTTGACAAACTTGCTCTACTTGGTCTTCCACAAAAGAATAGATTGTTATTGCAACTAACCAGTCCTTTATGTCCTAGATTGCTCTGAAGTCAAACTTAAACCAGTTTATTTACTTCATAACAGATGTTAATTATGTCGATGTTCACAGACAGCTTAAATTTTATGTAGACAGAACCAGTTCTTTCTGCAGGGCTGTCCAAGTATTTGTGTTTCGTTCACCATGTCTGTAATGATGCCCTCTTATCCAACTGATTTTCTTTTTGTAAATATGGAAAGCCTTTTCCTACAATTCCCAAAACTCGTGCTGCTAGAGCCATGGTTACTTCAGTGGCCTTTTTCACTAATACTGTCGGGTGACATTTGAGCAGCTGTAACTTTCTGAAGCATTATAATAATGGGTATTATTTATAGGCCCAGCACTTCCTTTAAGGCTGCTTTTCCGTCAGAAAGTTTTTGATGACAGTATCCAACCAGGAGGAATAGCCTTTGGGCTCTGTTCTAAAGGTTACTGATGGCCGATTTGTTCTAAAGGTTACTGATGGCCGATTTGTTCTAAAGGTTACTGATGGCCGATTTGTTATCAGATATGAAAATTATGTACTTGCCATACAGACTGATCAGTTAGATCCCCAGCTTTGGTCCTTTTCACTTCAGCTTTTTCAGCTGTTCTACCTTTCCTTCCTGGGGTTTTTGCTGTCTACAGAGCTGCAGTATGAGATGTGTGTGATGCATGATGGGAAGGTTAAGGGTACTTGGAAACCTGGGACAACTTTATTTTACAAGCATTCCTTTTGCCTAAGGCAATTGATCTGTAGGTATCATAGACATACCACTTTTATTAAAGATCTGCCATTGTTGTAAATGCATAACATCTACTTGAATGCTTTTAAGTGTGGATTCGGTCACTTGGTGAAACTGTTCCTTCTTTGGGATTTGTGGAAGTGCAAGAGGCAGCAAAGTTACCCATGCTGATGTGCTCACTACCTGGAGAAGTCACCTGCTCATAAAATTATCCAGGATCAAGGCCCGCGAACCAGTATGACTGCAGCGAGAACTGAGAGATTATGCAGCTTGGAAAAAGTGTGTGTTTTATTAAATAGTGAGATATGAAAGTACTAGGCTTGTGTGCATAACATGACCGTCAGGGTAGGTCAGCTCCCATGACAAAACAGTATTTTGGCATTCCCCAAGGTCGTACAGTAGCCCCACAACCTTGGTATTCCTTATTGCTGTTACATTTGTTTACTTCCATTAATCGGATCATAGTCACAGTGACTTTGTGCAGTTTCATCAGAAGGTGACAGTGAATGCAGAGTCATTGTGCAAGACTGTGTTGGGAGGGTGGCCTAATGGTTAAGGTGTTTGCCTTACAAACACAAGGTGCAGGGTTTGAGTCTCACAAGGGATAATTGGCTAGGCTTACAATGGCTCGCAAGGGCACTTAGCCTAGTACTAACTTATGAACTTATAAAATGTAGATGCTACTTCTGCTTTCGGCTTTTCCCAATTAGGGGTCGCCATAGCGGAGCTCCGGTCCGCTAATGATTGGCAGTAGATTTTTACAGTGGCGAAGTTCCAGCCTGATGCCCAACCTTCAACGACGACACACCCATTCATGCATGTCTTTCAAATGCCACTCCACTGCGGGGAGGACATGCAGAGTCCACACAGAAGGAGCTCCAGCCGAGAATCGATCGGGACAACCTCTTGCTGTGAGGCTGCAACGCTACTGCTGCACCACCGCAGCTACCGTGATGTACATATTCTAGGCATGACTGTAAAGAGCAGAAAATTTCAGCATAACAGTGCAATCCTTGTAATGGGGATCAGATGTGGCCTTCATTTAGAATACCTGAGTTTAGGAAGAAATGAGAACACATTCTGGAAGGACTTTAAGACGTGCAGCTAACTGACATGCCTCCTGCTACATTCTTGGATGTTTCTTTGCACTGTAGTCGTATGTCGTTACTAGGATAGTGATTGCTGCAGCACATGTTGAAGTTAATTTCCATGAATTTGTGCTTCGTATGAGAGGAGCACCTTTTTCCCTTCCTATGTTTGCCCCCCCTGGCTGTCATAACTAGGCCAGGAGGAGGTGAATATCTGGGATGAGCTTATGTGGAAAGCGTCCAAGGTTCCCCCCTTTTGTTCCACCACTGGCTGTCGCCCTGTTCACTTTCTTGTACTGTGATGTTCTTCGTGTTTCACTGTTGCAGTCATAACTGTAGGGTGATCTTGCCGGCAGGCAGCCCGAGGTCGGCTAGAATCACAAAGTCTGGGTCCGGCGTCGGCTGCACAAGCTAGTACCCTTACGTCAGTACGCTCTGGTACATAGCCCTCAGCCGACGCCATCTTCTCCAGTCTTTCTTGCCATGCGGTGGAAAGCAGCTCGCAAGTCGTTTGGCGATTTTCAATCTACGTTTTTGATTGCTGTCGGTCCAAAGTTCTTACTTCTCTTCTCAAAGCTAAGTACCCGTAGAATCTTTTCTTGTTCCTCCGATGTCAGAAAAAGTTAATAATTGTATAGCATGTGGAAAACCGATACCTCATAAAGATTTCCACTCTTACTGTCTACCTTGCTTAGGCCCTGACCACGACGTTTCTTGTTGTCGGTTCTGTGCCAGGTTCAATTCTCACACTATTAAGCGTCTGTACGACTGGGCTTTAAATTACTTTGGCAGACGCTTCAATTATAGAATGTAGTCTGATTCTACCAGAATTCAAAAGAAGCGCAAAGACAAGGACAGGCCTCCGAGGTCCAAACAGGATTCGTCGCAGCTGGAGCCAGCGTCCGGTTCAGCTGTCGTCAGTGAGGCGCTTTTGCAGCCCCTGTCATCCGCCACTTCTGAACCGATGGCCGATACGGACTCCCATGGGGAGCCATCAAGGCCTATTGTTTTATCTGCTGCAGGACCTTCGGACGTAGCTCCCTTAGATGGGTCCGGAACCGCTGTGCAGGTACTGGCTTCTGAGGGGGTATTCAGGCCTACTCACATCACCATTTCAAAGACAAAGTCCAAGACTCCAGTTAAACCTAAAGTTTCTGCTCCAGCTACTTCTGAAGCTACTCCCAAGACACAGAAGCAATTGCTAAGGATGGCTGAAGATTTGCTTACAATGATTAGGGGTTCTCACCCCCCTCCAGAGAAAAGGCCTCGACAGGATGTTCCTTTGGATTCCTCTGACCAGGCTTCTGTATCTTCTGTTTCTTCCTCTGATCAGGAATATTCCTTCCCTCCTTATGAGGATTCGGATGCAGAGGATTCCCTGCCCTCTGCTTCTCCGACTGAGGATTTCTCTTTTGGGGAGACCTTACATGAGATGAGGGAACATTTTCATTGGGAAGGTCAGGATTATTCTGCTTCCAAGAAGAGGCTTAGGGAATTCCTTCTTCTTCCTCAACACAGGCCTTTAGCTATTCCTCCTGTTCTTGATCTTGTGGATGATGCCTTTTCTGAGGCTAATTTGAATCCTGATTCCATGCCCCCTGCTCCCTCTAAGCCTGATAGATTTTACAGGGTCCCTGATTCTCATTTGTTCTTATTCAAGAACCCTTCTGTGGATCCTGAAACTATTTCTCAGGGTTCTAAGGCAGCTAAGGTTGCTTCTTCCAAAAATCCTATTCCCTCCGAGAAGGATTCTTGTGCCTTAGACAGGTGGGGTAAAAAGGTGTATACTTCTGCTACCCTTGCTATTAGGGCTTTAAATTGTCAGTTTCATATGTTTAAGTATCAGCAATTTCTTTTGTCTGTTTTGAAGCAAAAGCTTGCTACCTTTCCAGCATGTGCAGAGAATAAGGAATTGCAGGATGTATTGCATGCAACTGAACAAGTGAACAAGCATAGTTTGCATTGTGGTTTTGATGCTTTGGAAGCTTCTTGCAGGGCCGCAGCCTCTGGTACTGTTATTAGGAGACATGCCTGGCTTCGTGAACAAAGTTTGCCGGAACAGGTTAAGGCTAAACTTTAGATGCCCCTGTTCAGCATGATGTTTTATTTGGATCCAAGCCTGAAGACGTTATTAAAACGATGGAGGGAAAGGCAAAATCTATGCAGCCTGTGAACGATTTGTTAGAAGTTCAGCCTCCTAGATTTTCCAGGAATTGGCCCTCCAAAAATTGGTCTTTTCCCACGTCTGACAGGCCTCAAAGGGGAAGATATTGACGCTCCAGAGGTCGTGGTCAAGCTCAGGCCTCTTACAGATCCAGACAATGGACTGCTTCTTCACCTAGAAGGGGAGAAGACAGATCCCAATCTCAAAGGAAGCAGACTCGATGACTCTCTCGGTTGGGCTTCAGGACCCCCTTACCTGGATGCCCCTCTCGGAGGAAAGCTTTCTCTTTTTTTACAGAAATTGGACTCGTATTACCCAGGACAAATGGGTATTGGACGTGATTTTAAGAGGCTACAAGTTACATTTTCATACTCTGCCAAGGGTTATCGGTTGGCCACATCTGCCAAAACATCAGTGGGCAGAGGCCTTAAATCAAGTGGATGCTCTACTGGCCATGAGAGCCATAGAGCCTGTTCCTTTCTCAGAAATGGGAAAAGGCTTTTACTCAAGACTATTTCTGGTTCCAAGAAAACAAAACTCATGGAGACCTATTCTGGACCTTTCAGTGTTAAACACCTTTTTGGAAATTCCAAAATTCAAAATGCTTACTCAACAACAACTGCTTCCAGTATTCTCCCAGGACGCTTGGATGGTGACATTGGACCTAAAGGAGGCCTACTTACACATTCCCATCAGGCAGGAACGCAGAAAATTCCTCAGATTCAAAGCAGGCTCGAGGCACTTTCAATTATCTGTACTGCCCTTTGGTTGATCTACTGTGCGCCCAGGGTTTTTACCAAGTGCCTGGCCCCAGTAGTGACTTATTGCAGACTTCAGGGGATTCAGATTTACCCCTATTTGGACGATTGCCTTATCCAGGCAGACAGCAAGGACCTTTTACTTCAACATCTGGATTTCGTTCAACGTCTCTTCCTCCTCCTGGGATTTTCATTGAACATAAAAAAGTCACAATTGATCCCTTCTCAACAAATGATTGTTTTGGGAGCCCTCCTAAATACAACCTTACAAAGGGCTTTCCTTACTCCAGAAAAACAAATACAGCTGGCTTCAATTTTCAAAACCTTGGCAACCTTAACTCAGCTCACTGCAAGGAAATTCCTGCAGGCACTGGGCTATATGGCTTCATGCATTCTGTTAATTCCAAATGCAAGGCTTCATATGAGAAAGCTTCAATGGTACCTGAAAAGTGTATGGTCACAGCATTACCAAGATCTGGACACTTTGATTCCTCTGATCCCCTGCCTCCAGAAGGAGTTCCTTTGGTGGTCCAGGGTGTGCGCTTTAAACGAAGGGAAGCCTTTTCGTCTACCTCAACCTTCTCAAATCATAACCACGGACGCCTCGGATTATGCTTGGGGAGCACATATTCCAAACAATTGCCAGCAGGGGACCTGGACAAAGAATCACCTTCACTGGCACATCAATCTGAAGGAAATGTTGGCAGTTCAAAATGCTCTTCTAGCCTTCAAGACCCTTTTGCAACCAGGGCCTCTTCTAATTGACAGACAACACCACAGTCATGTGGTACATAAACAAGCAGGGGGGCTCTCATTCATACCCCCTTTGCAGACTAGCTATGACTTTATGGGACATAGCTCTAAGTCAGAATCTGCATCTGCAGGCTCAATTCATTCCAGGAAAGCAGAATCTCTTAGCAGACAGCCTAAGCAGAAACATTTTGGATCTTCACGAATGGATGCTAGACACCAACTTATTCAACAGGATAACTGCAGTTTGGGGGTGTCCCCAGATAGATCTGTTTGCATCCCATCTCAATCATCAGCTGCCTCTCTTTTGCACCAGGTCCTTCCACAAAACAGCTTGGAAAGTGGATGCCCTGTCATTCAGTTGGAGGAACCTTTCTGGATATGCCTTCCCTCCTCTTCCTCTTCTTCCCCGGATATTACTGAAGATAAAACAGGACAAGCCCAAGTTCATCATCTTAATTGCTCCAAATTGGCCTCGACAGTTTTGGTATCCGACCTTACAACATCTGTGCTTGGAACCTCCTTGGATCCTTCCTCTGTACCCTTCTCTTCTGTCCCAGCATCAGGGTCAGATGCTACACCCTCATCTCAAGACCCTTTGCCTGGCAGCTTGGCTCTTCAAGGAAATTTGATTTCTTCTAAGCTCCCCAAACAAGTTTTGGATCTTCTTTTAGAAGCCAGAAAGCCTAGCACTAGGAAATCCTATGTCTCTAAATGGAAAAGGTTTTGTATTTGGATGCAGGACCGTGGCTCTAATCCTTTTGTGCCTGATCTCTCGTCGATTTTGCTTTATCTTTCAGACCTTTTGTCTAAAGGCCTTTCTTTTTCTTCCATTAAGATTTATGCTTCTGCTATATCTGCTCATTTTAATACCGACCCTCCTGTTTTTTCTCATCCATTGGTGAGACAATTCTTGAGAGGAGCTAAGAATTTGAGGTCTCCCAGGACCCCTCCTGTCCCTGCCTGGGATCTTAACTATGTTTTGGAAAAACTCACTTTGCCTCCTTTTGAGCCTGCTGCGGCTTGTGATATTAAATTTTTATCCTGGAAGACAGTTCTTTTGTTGGCATTGACTTCTGCCAGAAGGGTTTCAGAGTTGCAAGCTCTTATGGCTGTGGAGCCATACCTAATTTTCCATCTTGACAGAGTATCCTTGAGGACCAATCCTACTTTCATGCCTAAGGTGATTTCAAAAGTTGCTTTAAATCAGACAATTCACCTTCCTACCTTCTTTCCTAATCCTCAAAATAAAGGGGAAAGGATTTTGCATTCATTGGACGTACACAGACAGTTACGATTATACTTGGACAAGACTAAAGAGTTCAGAAAATCTAACCAATTGTTTGTCTCTTTTGCCTCCAGTTCTCTTGGAAAGGCTATTTCCAAACTAACTATTTCCAAATGGATTGCCTATGGAATAAGATTTTGTTAAACTCATCATGGGAAACAGTTTCCAGGTACTGTGAGAAGTCATTCTACTAGAGCAGCTGCCACTTCTGCTTTTCTCAGAGGAGTCCCTACCAAGGATATCTTGGAAGCTGCCACTTGGAGTTCTGTGCATACCTTTTCCAAGCACTACAATCTCCCTTTGTATTCTAAGACCAGGGCAGGTTTTGCCTCTGCTGTTTTGCAGGGCCTTCTTGCTGCCCCTTCTTCTATCCAAGCCTCCTCCCTTTCTTCACTGCTTTGGGATTCCACCCTACAGTTATGACTGCAACAGTGAAACACGAAGAACATAGTACAGTTGTGTACACCTACCATAAATGTAGATGTTCGAGTGTCTTCACTGTTGCAGTCGGTGTTTCCCTCCCTCCTATCCCCTCTTTTTTCACTTTATGGTGTGTTTGTGTTTCCTTGTGAGACTCATTTTATGTTTATTGGGGATTTCTGACATCTGGGGCAAGAAAGGCTGGAGAAGATGGCGTCGGCTGAGGGCTATGTACCAGAGCGTACTGACATCAGGGTACTAGCTTGTGCAGCCGACGCCGGACCCAGACTTTGTGATTCTGGCGGACCTCGGGCTGCCTGCCGGCAGGATCACCATACAGTTATGACTGCAACAGTGAAGACATTCGAACATCTACATTTATGGTAGGTGTACACAACTGTACTTTACTACTATGTTTTTGCCATGGAATTCTCTAATATTAAGGTAGTGTTCTGCTCCAGCTATGAACACCTGCAGCAAAGTAGTTAAACTAAAACAAAAATGCTGATTTGTACTTGGTAAAGGGAAAATGCAGATGGGCAGAGAAATCCATATCACTTTCTACAGAGTATTTAGTCAAATCTAAAAACTGCATGCATGTATATGTATGTATCTGTGCGTGTATGTGTGTGTGTGTGTGTGTGTGTGTATATATATATATATATCAGACACATATAGAAATATGTATAAATATGTAATATATATATATATATATATATATATATATATATATATATATATATATATATATATATATGCAGATTGATGTATATAAATTGCAAGGTTGCATTCTATATATAGGTCTTTTTTAAAAGTAGCTGCCCTTTTAGTGCATCTTGCACGTTTCATTAAAGGGAGTGCTTTTCTTAGTTTTGCTGTGCTCTCTCACCTATTCAGTGTGCTGTTCCAGGTCTGTTGTCATTTTCTGATTGTCTGATTGTCTGACAACATTCCAGATTGCGGTTTGCAGATTTTATTGTAACATTCAGACTAGCTGCAGTGTGCAAGTTCTGTAATAACCATCCAGACTGACTGTTATTTAATGATTATGCTGCAGTCTTGAAGATTGGTAATTTTGTGTCTATTCACTAATGACCTCTTCCATCACCTGGTCTGTGATAATTCATTTGCTTACTGTCCAGGGTTACTTCACCTTTATTTTTGAAGAAATGTAAGGGAGCAGAAGCTCACATTTATGTAAATCCACAGAACAGGAAGGCCTTTATCTCACACAATACTGTGTATGGGCAAGAGTTAAGGAAGCATATGTAAACACGGAAGTCCTTTGTACAAGTGATATCAGTGACTTAAAGCCTTCTACAGCCCTAGTCATTTGATCAGTTTGAGATGGCTTTTGGACTGCAGCTTTTTAAATGATGCACAAATGTGATTTTATAATTGGTATTTAATAGGCTGCTACTTCTTTCGTAGGTGACTTCAAGGTACACCCCAAGGATCTGATCAATGCTCCTTGTTGGCTGAAAGGTTGGAGAGGCAATGAGCTGCAGCGTTGCATCCGCAAGAAGAAAATGGTGGGAGATCGCATGTTTGTGGACGATCTGCATAACCTGAATAAGAGGATCAGGTTCTTGTACAAACGCCTGAATCGCTATGGTAAACACAGGTGATGCGATGCAGTATGGAACCTGTGATACAGATTGAAAACCTACATTTCAAAGTTAGTTTATAGAAATGTCATCATCTGCAGCAAGAACATGTGATGTGATATACTGAGATGCAGAATGTAAACTTTCATAATGACCTTGACAGCTGTGAACAGACTGGATGAATAAAAGTATTATTGCGAATCAAGAAAACTGTGTTGGCTGCATTTTTTAAACATCAGCACTTTTGTAATGGATGTACAAGTATAGGACAGTGATCTCTGTTTAGTCAGACTGCTTCTTGCAGTAGTCAGTTTCACCATCCATTCACAGTCTGCTGTTCAAAAATCCTGTGTGTTTTTGCATTTCTAGCTCCTTTTAGCATGTTTTATTGGATGGGCTTGTCTTTTTGGCCAGTGAAAAGAATTGTCGGAACAAAGTATAAGACAACCTGGTATCTGTTCATTTAACTCCCGCTGCTGTGTATAACTGACAGACATTCTTGGTAGGAGACTGTTCATGTTAAGTCTAGGCATAATTTTGGAGTACTGTTTGTCTGTTGGTAACAGGGCTTCATTCCTAGGCTCCCC